>NC_047161.1:899772-1112272 GCF_009819705.1 Hippoglossus hippoglossus
CTTAAGTCAGAAAATAATTCGTTTTTAATACAAATGCATCTACAAATGTTTTTCTTTGAATCCAAAGCGTCTCTTTCCTCTGCTTGTGGATCCCTCTCCTGCTGAGTCGTCCCCACTGGTTCTAACACCCACATGTTGTCTGTTCCAGTCGTCCCACACACATCCTGCAGGAGTCGATGCTACCAGCCCTACGACGAGGTCCCAGGATGCAGATGTGATGAGAACTGCATCGCCAGCAACAGCTGCTGCCATGACTACCACGACATCTGCAAAGCCACATGTGAGGAGAAGCAGTTTCCTGAGTCCTAATTATCACAGACGGAGCTTTGTGCTCTTCTGTAAAATAGTGTTTGGCTCCTGTGAGGGTTACGAAACCTCCGGCCCCCGACAGGCCAGTTTAAAAGCAGAGAAAAGATGGTGGTTCCCTAACTGCATGACTGTCCCTTGCAGCCGAGCTGTGGGACTGCACCAAGCTGCGATGTGGAGAGACCCGGCTGAAGCAGAGCAACTGTCACTGCTCCGATGACTGTGTGTCTGCAGGAGACTGCTGCAGCAACTACAAACATGTCTGCCACGGTGAGCGAGCACAAACAATGACGAGCAGAGTCACAGTATGAGTCGGTTTGATCCCAGGGAAGAACGAGGTTCACGGTCAGATTTCCTAATTCTTTCAGTCTAAACCCTCAAAGCGCTCACACACAAATAGCTTGTGCTCAAATACCTTGTTACTTGCACTCAGACTTTCTATCTTTTCAATAAATGTTAATTCCACAGTTGGATCCTGACATTCAGTGTAAGTGTTGTGTGTTGTTGTTGTTGTCGCTCTGCTGCAGGAGACACAACCTGGCTGCAGGAGGAGTGTGACGACCTGTCCACCCCCACATGTCCAGCACAGTAAGGTTTCTCAGTTGTTCTCTGTTTCCATCTCGACTTCTATAAATCTCAGCTTTTTAAAAGACCGGATGTTTTATTGAGGATGTTTTCAGTTATTCAAAGAGAAACCAAATTGAGACACTTTGCAAGATGTTTATTCACAAACTCGACACAACTCAGAAATTCCCATTTCTTTCATATAATTCCAATACTTTGAGATAGAACACACAATCAATATCATCAGCAAATGCATTTCTTACCCCATCAGTGTATTTCTGTGATGAATTCCAGCTTCAAGCAGCAGCCGCTGCTCCTCGTCTCCTTGGACGGCCTGAGGGCTGAGTATCTGCAGACGTGGGGGTCGCTCATCCCGGTTCTGGACAAACTCAGTGAGTGTCTTTCCGTCCTCCTCTGAACAGGAACTGTGAGGATAGCTTCTGCTGACGGATAAATTATCAAATTAACATTTGGCTTGACTTTCGAGTGACCTTTCAGATTCTCATAAATTCAGGATTCAGGACACATGCCCAGACACCAGTAGGTGAGGCTGCTGTGTAAGTTCTGAGGAAGCCTCTGAGTCATGGGAAACTAATGAAAAACTTATCAAATTCAGGTTAGATTAAACTCCAAACATCATTAGTGCAGACAGAATCTGGATGAATCATCTGGTCCTCATCTTATCGTCTGAGCAGGCACTGAACCATTCAGTGGTTCAGCTCGACTTTAAGAAGAAGCCTTTGTTGCATTGAATGTTCTTCAGCGATGAATTATGATGCTCATGTAGCAGCTGCTGTGTTTGTTCTTCTCAGGACGGTGTGGAACCTCCGCCCCGTACATGCAGCCAGCGTTTCCCAGCAAGACCTTCCCTAATCACTACACCATTGTCACAGTAAGAGAGAAGACCCTCGCCCTGCTCCACACACACAACACATGTTTATAGACATTTGGATTAGATGTTATTGAGTTATAGGACTGTGGCTTCAATGACATCGCAAAAATCAAGCTTGCAAATGAGCAGATGTTTGAAACTCAAGACATTTCTCCACAACGTTTGAATTGCTTGTGATGGAAATGTGGATGGAAACCAGCTGAAGTCTCTTAGGGTTTCTCCAGAAACTCCCTGAGAGATTTCACAGAAACCATGAATATTGTCTACTCCCCTGAGAGTAGGGGAGTAGGGGAGTAGGGGAGTAGGGGAGTAGCGGAGTAGGGGAGTAGGGGAGTAGGGGAGTAGGGGAGTAGGGGAGTAGGGGAGTAGCGGAGTAGGGGAGTAGGGGAGTAGGGGAGTAGCGGAGTAGGGGAGTAGGGGAGTAGGGGAGTAGGGGAGTAGCGGAGTAGGGGAGTAGGGGAGTAGCGGCTTGTCGGCCACGTGCTCATTCAAAGTATCTGTGCGTCAGATGGTTTTTTCACATCATCACATTATCACAAATCAGCAACAACTCTTTTACATTTTTACTTAACAGTGAAACTTTTGTATATCAATGACCGTCAGACATATTTCTCCTCCGCTCTCAGGGTCTCTACCCGGAGTCAAATGGTCTGATCGACAACAGCATGTACGACCCGGTGTTCGATGCCAGCTTCAGTCTGTCCAACTCAGAGAAAGACAACCCCGCCTGGTACCTGGGACAACCTGTGAGTCTTTTCTGTGGGAACACACCTCCGCCAACGAGCTTACGTCAGTGTAATTACACAAAAATTACTGATTAATAATCAATGAAGCAGAGATCCCAAAGTCTGTGAAATTTCATTCAATTTCAGCAACTGTTGGGCGTGGGTGCAGGTTCAAGTGCTACTGAGTCACGTAATGACTAAACAATCATACTGGGATTCCAATGAAATAAATATGACACATGAGACGGGCGGCTGCAGCTGAGGGGTGAAGTGGTCGTCCGCCAACCAGATGGTTGGCGGTTCAATCCTCAGTCTTCCCCATCTGCGTGCCAGTGTCCTGAACCCCTGAATGGCCTCTCATAGATGTTGAATGCACTAAGTCGCTTTGGATAAAAGCTTCTGCCAAACGAAGGATAATGTTATGTAACAGAGAAACTGCACAAACAACCGTTTAAACAGCTACTTCAGTGTAAATCATCTTGTCTGAGTTGTTTTGTGAAACTATAAAAGAAAAGCATATGCATTTGCTTAAGGAGTTAGATTTCAATGGAGCAGCCAAAGAGTCCCTGCTGTTTAATGGAGTTTAAGAGCTGAACTTGGGTTTGGTCAGACGTGCTGCTTCCTACAACATATTTCACTGAACACGCACATGTATGTTCTGTTTGCGTGTTGTAGATTTGGCACACGGCGAAGTACCAGGGTCTGAAGTCGGGGACGTTCTTCTGGCCTGGATCAGAAGTTAAAATCAACGGCAGCTTCCCAAACCTCTACAGACCGTACGACGGGTGAGTCCGAGTTTCCAGGTTTTATTCAAACTTTCGATGAGTGTAAATGAACAAAGAGCAGCTGTGGTTGAAGTTACTCTTTCATCAGAGTTTATCAGAGTTGGTGAAGTGACATCAGTCAGTTATAGTCTTTCATCTTTTATGTGTTGTATCCTTTTAGTGTTCTGTTCGGCAGCTGCTGTGGCACTTTGGCCCAGTAGAAGTCTCCCCATGGGGACAATAAAGTATATCTGTTTAATGATGGACTTGGATAATCGTGCTATCAAGGCCATTGTTGCAATAAAGTTGGTAAACAGGACCTCAGCTGACAAGAGGCTGTGTAAAGCGACTTGGCAGCAGAGTCAGGAAGAGGTTTAATCGCTGTGTGAAGAGGTTGAGTTGGATCGTTATCACCCGGCTCTCTGGTAAACAGCCAATGACATTGTGTTCTTACTGTAGAACTTCACTGGAAAGCTGAAGGGAGGTCCTCCCTTTGTTCTCACACAGCTTGTTCTCAGCACTTTGTTAGAACCTTTTCCTCTGAGATTCAGCTCCTCATTTGAACCTTCTGACCAATCAGGAGTCAGTCTCAGCTGTCAATCATCAAATAACGAGTTGAAACCAAACTGATCAGAAACATGAACAAACATCAGTGTGACAAGAACGACCTGAAACCACGGTCATTGTCAATTGGTCATCGTCCCATTTGCTAACATGGTGGAGGTGAGGTGTTTGACCTGTACTGCTGCCGGCCACCAGGGGGCGATCGTGATAATTTGCCTTCACCTTTGGGAGCCGTCATGTCGTCCATGGGCGAACACAAACGTACCTGCTGCATTAGTCTCTGTGTGTTTTCTTCTCAGTAAAGTGCCGTTTGAAGAAAGAGTGTTCACTGTGCTGAAGTGGCTGCAGCTGCCTGATGAAGAACGGTTGGTTCTTCTTCTTCACTCCGCACAGACTCCACTTCCATCCCATGTCTTTTATTCATGTTTAATTCTCTGTATTTGGTATTTTAATGCCAAGGGTGAGTAAAAACCACGTTTCCCCTCCAGGCCGGACTTCTACACTCTGTATCTGGAGGAGCCGGATAAATCTGGACACAGCTTCGGCCCTGTGAGCGGGGGGGTGAGTTGTCCTCTCGTAACGACCTGCTGAAATAGACATCAAACTGAAATAGCTCCCGTCCTCTTTGTGTCGGAGCCGCAGACCCATTAGCCTCACGCTTCCCGAAATCACAGATCATTATTACGTCTGAAGTCCCCTAATAAAAAATTACTTTGGAAATGAAACCATTAGAATCACATCAACAGAGTCTTTATGAGTCTTTATGAGACTTAATGAGACTTTATGAGACTTTATGAGACTTTATGAGACTTTATGAGTAGCTCACACAGTCCAGATCGCTGAATCACTAATGACACACACACAGTCACACACACACACCCACACACACACACACACCCACACACACACACACTCACACACACCCACACACACACACACACACACACACACACACACACACACACACACACACACCCACACACACACACACACCCACACACACACACACACCCACACACACACACACTCACACACACCCACACACACACACACACACACACACACACACACACACACACACACACACACACACACTGATAACGTCTGTGCAGGTTCATGATTAAATGGAAATATCATTGAACTGTTGAGTCAACTTGATTATTCATCTTTATTTCGAATCTGGGTTTTATCTGGAAACTCACAGCTGATTAGTTTTATGCCTGATAGTTAAAACACGTTCTCTTTATCTTTGTGAACTGTTTCTCTGTAATAGTTATAACAGTGTAAAGTCTTTGCTTCGCTCTCTCTGTGATATGATGCTTTAATAATTGATTTGACTGGTTGGAGGATGAAGAAGGAAGGGGGAGGAGCCTCAGGGGGAAGCTGTGATTACTGTCCTGAAGCTTGTTTGTGGAAATTGAAGTCGCTCATTCTCTTTACTTCAGATGATCTATATTTTACAGTTATGATTTTAGTTTGTCTTGCAAAAAAAATTCTGAAAGTTTCAATACAAACAACCAAGAATTGATTAGAAGAGGATTCCTTCCATCTGATGGAATAGCTGTGTAATAACAAGCCTCCGTTAAGAACAAACCAGCTTCAGGACTTTATTGTGAAAGAGAACAGCAAAGAGCTGGGCCGCCCCTGCAGAACCACCCGGTAGACCCCGTTCTCCACTGACTGACACTGGGCTGCACTTGGATCTGAACTTAACATTTTGTGTTTTACCAACTTAAGTCATGTATTGACACCACTTTTACTCAAGAAACTTAATAAAGTTAGTTTAAGCTAAGTTTTTAAGTTTATAATGCCACTATTAATATATTTCTTGTTCAGTTTATTAAAAGATTGTATTCAAGTGAGCAATTTATTTTTTGCCGTAAACATTACATAATAAGTGATGCATGAATGATTGTATTTTAGTCTATTATCAGTCAAACCAAAATAGTTCAAGAACAAGTCTTTACCTGTCGAACTATAAACTCACTGTTTGTTTATATGGTTTTATCCCCTGAAGCCGTTCACTCCCCGAAAACAAGTTCCAGCTGCTTCACTGAAAACCTGACAACCTGAGCTTCACGTGCCAAGAGCTGATTCACTGAGACCTGCAGCTCATGGACGAGGTTGTTAGAGACGCTTTGTGAGGCCAAGGCCCGAACGGTTAATGAGCCGTTGGTGGGATTTAAACTGCAGAAACAAGATGGAAAACAGTGTTTTTTTATTTAAAATCTATTTTAAACTTTCTGTGGCCTCAAGCTCACATAACCTAACCATCAGGAGGAGTTTACCGCTCAGTGTCTTGCTCAAGGACAGCTCACCATGTTGGCAGGGTGGAGCTGACGACTGGACCGCCAACCCTGGAAATAACAGCGGCCACTTACAGATTTCCAAGGAGTTGTTGGCATGTGGGGGTGATGAAAAGTCTAATTTTGGGCTGCACCCTGTCCCTTCAGGAGTTCTGGTGGAGTTCAGCTTTAATGACAGGTTTTAAGTGGCCTTCATGACACAGTGTCCCAATTCCATGTTTGGATGTGAACTAGGGTTAGCTCACATCGCTGTCATTTGTTGGGAAGAGACGCCCAAAGTCCCAGAAGAACTTAGTCATTAACCATGAGGCTGGACGGGATCGTATCCACCGCGTGTTGTTGTTGTTTTGTTGTTTTGTTAGTTTGCTCATTGGCTCGTTTGTTTTTTGCTTTGTGTCCTTATTATATCTGAGGAAACTGTGTGGGATTAAAAGAACTAATATTTCAGTAACGTCTGATGGTTTGTGTTTGTTCCACTTGCTGCCTCCAGCTGATCGACGCCATCCGGGGCGTGGACAAGATCATGGGTCAGCTGATGAACGGCCTCAAGCAGATCGGCCTGCACCGCTGCGTCAACATCGTCATCGTGGCCGATCACGGTAACACAACGTGGCTTTTACCTGCATTCGTTCAAAACAAGAACTTAACAAGAAGACATGAATGAAATCATTTCATTCATACAATCGGCACAGATTAAACATAGATAATATAAATATAGAATCAGGTAGTGATATCAACTTTAAGTCATGTGAGTTTTTCATACTGTGTTAAATGCACAGGCTCCCCAGAGGGAAATCATGTGAATCCCAGCTGATGAAGGAAACTTTTTTAAAAGATACCTTCCACAGTGTCGCATTAGAGATGTGATTGCTGTTGCAGGTATGGAGGACACGAGCTGCGACAGGAAGGAGGTGATGCAGGACCTGGTGGGCGACATCAGTAGCTACTGGGTCAACGAGGGGCCGTTCGGACGCATCAGAGCCAAAAACAAAGACGCAGTCAGTGAGTGAATGTGCAGAGGAAACATGATCTAATGCTGCTTTGAGAATTCAGATGATACGTCCAACCCAAGATGACGTGCTGCAGAAAGGCTCATTCATCACAACCTCAGTTTCCATTTGTTTTGTAGTTTCCAACACAACAAAACACTGATTAATCAAGTTTATCTTGTTATAAATATAGACTTGTTCCACTGAATTCAGATTAAGTCCTTCCAAAAAAGCATGTGGGCGGCACAGAGTTTCTCCAGGATCTGTGTTGGTGGAATGAGCCAGTTCTGAAGATCAGGAAATGAGTGTTTCGCTTTGTGAGAGATCGTCTCTTTGATTGACACGAGAGAAAACGACCTGAGATTTGCCTCAATCCAGAATTTAATCCTGGAAAGAGTTCGAGTTTGAAAAGTTCACAAATAAGTTTGAGAGTTGGAAGCTGAGCTTAGTGAAGCTGTAAAATAAAACTGCATGTGACGTGGGTGCACATGCAGACAAAGATGAATCTATTTAAAGAAGGAACTAATGACCTTGGGTGAATTCAATCTGTGAAAAGGCGATTCAGTGGTGAGGTCACACAAATAATCTTGAGATGTGGTTTTGTGAGGAAGAAACGTCCAGCGCTCAAAGTTCCCACACTGCGAGTGAAACACTGACATCACACTGTTTTCCTTTCAACAGTCGACTCAGCCGGACTTGTTGCAAACATGACCGTAAGTTAACCACGTTCAACTACTTACCTACTACTCAACTACTACTTCAACAACATCTGGATCAATGGATTTAAATAACCTCTACCCAGGTGTTAGTTTTCATAACAATATTTGAAAATAAAAAGCATTTTTATAATGTAAGAAACAAACGACATGTGTCCAATTGAAATCAAGTTATTAAACGTGTTTTTTGTTTTGTGATCTCAGTGTAAGAAACCAGGGCAAAAGATCAAACCGTACCTGAAGGCCAATCTTCCGAAGCGCCTCCACTTCGCCAACAGCCGTCGCATCGAAGACGTCAACGTCCTGGTGGAAGCAAAATGGCTGTTTGAGAGGTATTTCTGTCGGCAGATACTTTTCTATACGTGTGGTCTATAAGCTTGTCTTCAAAACCTGCCCCCTGCTGTTCACGTGCATATGGCATACAAATATCTGACGGGATTCAGACTTTCAGTGATTATGAGCAAAAGTCGTCGCTCTGCAAAGAGTTCAAAGATGTTGTAGATTAGATGGAGCCCGTAAAAGCTGAACTGGTGGGGGGGTTGAGCCAGAGTGGCACAGAACCTTCGGCTGAGCCATGATAAATTAGAGACCCCCCCGCTTGAACTTAGATCATCATGTTACTCACATCCTGGAGCCTGACCGACCTCCTGAGAGGGAGCACTCACCTCTCTCCTACGCACTCTGTGAGTGTTTGGCTGAAACCTCTGTGTCTCCTCAGATATCCTGGATCCCTCTCATTCTGCTCCGGTGGAACCCACGGCTATGACAACGATGTCGAGAGCATGCATGTGAGCACTTCCTGTTCTCTTCTCTGCAACTCGTCAACAGCAAAGTCGCACTTAAACCTCTAAAATATATCTCTGCCATTGTTAAACTACACCTTGTTTATGTGGATTTATCGCAGTTCTTCCATAAGTTATTGGTCACCATGGCTACTGCAGCTGTTTGGAACGTCTTCCTTCTTCTTTTTCTTGCAGGCCATGTTTGTCAGTTATGGACCAAAGTTTCAGAATCAAACAGAAATCGAACCTTTCTCCAACATCGAGCTGTACAATCTCATGTGTGGTGAGTAGAGTTCAAACCTCCAGCGAGACCTTTCAATCACACTGCACTAGATCAGTGATAAGGATAAATGTCTCAAAACACAGAAAGGGTTTTACAGACAGAGATAAAAACAGCGTCACACTGTAAAAAACAACAAGATGAAACCTGAATGAAACCAAGTGTAAGATTAAAACACATAATTCACCATAACAAAAGGGCAGGTTTCGAGGAGTGAACACGAGCTTACATCAGGTGTGAAGCGGTGCCAAGAGTTTTCAATGTCGTCAATTTACTGCACCAACTTGTTAAAAATAGAAAGTACATATCTGCCATATTTGTCTGAAGTATCACAGACATGTTCCTGCAGACGAGCGTGAACGTACCTGTACCTGCCTGTTACACTCTGTTAGACACGCTTCCCTGCGGTGACGCTGGCTGCAGCTTCTCTGACCTGCAGGAACCCAGCCGCTGCAAACACAGACCTGCTGCTGGACTCGGCCACAGGTTCAACAACTCCCTTGTGTGGATGAGTCGTCTCTTCTGCAGAGCTTCTGCTCACATGTCCACACTGCTCTTCACTGGACCCTGAACAATACACATGACAAGTGTGAAGCTGATCAGATGAACTGTTCTGGAGACAGAGACACAGACAGACAGAGAATGAATTACTCTAATGATTATTTAAGTGAGAATGTAAAACCCTTCTGAACCATGTTGCTGGTGCACTGACCTGAGTTTGGACTCAAACTACATCTCAGGCCCTGAGCTCAGACTGTTAGAAAAATAAGCTTCATGAGTCTAAAGAGGTTGAAGCTTAATTTCAACCAGATGTGCAGAAACTTCAACAAACACTGTGCAAACATCACGTGAAGGATACATGCTGCAGAGTCCATCTAAAAGCCAAAGTAAATCCAAGTGATGTCGGCTGTGTAGGATCAGTTTGTCTCTCAGGACTAAACATCTGTACAGTCAGCTGTAACGTAAACCACTGAGGTCGAGTGGGTTTATTCTCTGAGTCAAATCGTAACTGAATCATGTTTTCATGCACGGACGATCCGATCAACACATCATCCATCTGTTGTGTCTGCTCAACAAACCCAAACATCATTGTCCTCTGCAGACGTTCTGCAGATTTCTCCCACCGACAACAACGGGACCCACGGCAGCATGAACCACCTCCTGAGGCAGCCCTACTACTCACCAGCGCCCCCTGCAGAGCAGAGCGGGCCTGCTCAGTGTCCGCTGCTCAGCCTGGAGCCTGCAGACCTGCTGGGATGCTCCTGTCCTGCTCTGGTGGGTGACATGGACGTGACACTGATCACATCTCCCTGTGATTCTCTCCAGTTATCGACTGTCCAACGTTAAAACCACTTCATCTGTGTTGTTCTGTTGTGTCTCTTCAGATCCCAAACGCCATCAACAGTCGTCTGAATCTGACGGCACAACAAAGTGAGGAGTGGAATCAAGTTTTGATGACGATTCTGTGTCTAATTTCTGTCATTTGTGTTTTTAATTTGGATTATTTCACATTGTTTCTAGTTTGTTTGCATGAGTTCTGAATGTTGCTCTGCTCCCTCCAGAGTCGGCTGCAGAGAAGAAGCACGTGATGTTCGGTCGTCCTCGGATGCTGCAGCCAGACCGGAGCTACTGCCTCCTGCACCAGGAGGGATTCATCAGCGCCTACAGCTCCGACGCCCTGATGCCTCTGTGGAGCTCCTTCACCATCGACAAGCCGGTGAGCGACTTTTCAACAGTGTGCGATTTGAATACAAGAAACGTTCAAGGGTTTAAAACTGAAGCCAGTCAGTGAAGACGAATCCTGTTAAGTCAGAATCATTTCAAATGACTGGTCTGTTGAGATTGAAGTTTAAATTATTTCCGTAGCATCACTGAAGAACATCGGCAAGAATTTGGCCAATTAAAGGAAATGAAATTCAAAATATCGCTGTGTTTTTTAATGGTTTATATGCACATTAAACACATTCAAATATCTGGGGGGAAAAAGTCACAAAATTGAAACTGACATGGACAAAAATCTTCTGAGTCGCTTCCCTGTAGACTCAGAGTGGTTCACCCGCCCAGTGACTGTGCACAACTTGAATGAAAGGGAATGAAAGGGATGGTCTGAAACTGTGATGATCATCTCTCGTCCCAAAACAAACAATGATACAGATCAACTCAGATCCGCTGCTGCCGGTGACACCGAACTGCCTGAGGGCCGACGTCAGACTTCCTGAGTCCCACAGTCCGAGATGTGACCAGTATGCAGCAGCTGGGAATCTGACGCAGGCCTTCCTGTACCCACCTAGTATGTATCACACACACACACACACACACACACACACACACACACACACACACACTCACACACACACACACACACACACACACACACAGGTTCATTTCTCTCTCTCTCTCTCTCTCTCTCTCCCTCTCTCTCCCTCTCTCTCTCTCTTCTCTCTCTCTCTCTCTCTCTCTCTCTCTCTCCCTCTCTCTCCCTCTCTCTCTCTCTCTCCCTCTCTCTCTCTCTCCCTCTCCCACTCTCTCTCTCTCTCTCTCTCTCTCTCCCTCTCTCTCTATCCCTCTCACTCTATCTCTCTCTCTCTCTCTCTCTCTCTCTCTCTCTCTCTCTCTCTCTCTCTCTCTATCTCTCTCTCTCTCTCACTCCCTCTCTCTCTCTCTCTCTCTCTCTCTCTCTCTCTCTCTCTCTCTCTCTCTCTCTCTCTCTCTCTCTCTTCAGTCAGTTTACCTGTCACTCTGAATCTGTTGAGAAATACTCGTCATAGATTGAAAACTTCCTGCATCTGATCCAAAATGAAACGGATTCTGCATAATCCCGTTACCAAACACACACTGATGAAATCCCCCCCGAGGCAGCGGTAACACCTCAGTCATTATGTTCTACATGAACCACGCAGGACCTTCATCGTCCTTCTGATGCTTTTAATTCATATTAATATCCACAGATCAAAAAAGGTTAGAAAAAATAAAGTTATATGTTTTCTTCATGTCTGAACTTCTCCTCCTCACTTCATTACAACATTGTGTGTTTACAGATCTGAACACGACAGCGGAGCAACAGTTCGATTCCCTCCTGATGAGTAATGTGGTGCCAATGTACCCAGAGTTTAAGAGTAAGTTACACAACACGATACATAAATCATGTGAAAATCCAAAACTCACTTCTCCTCCTCCTCCTGTGGCAGAGATCTGGAACTACTTCCACAGCAGCTTGCTAATGAAATACGCCTCCGTGTACAACGGCATCAACGTGGTGACCGGCCCCGTCTTCGATATCAACTACGACGGCCAGTACGACTCCCCAGAGCAGATCCAGCAGTGAGTTTCATTTCATGACAAGACTCTGATTTCACTTGGGTTTTAGTCAGTTACAGGCATTTGTGCTTCATAAGATGTTTTCAGAGCTGCACTGAAGTCCAGACATGTTCCTGACATCTTCCTGACAGGTTCCTGACATGTTCCTGACATGTTCCTGACGGTTTCCTGACATGTTCCTCACATGTTCCTGACATGTTCCTCACATGTTCCTGACATGTTCCTCACATCTTCCTGACATGTTCCTCACATCTTCCTGACATGTTCCTGACATGTTCCTCACATCTTCCTGACATGTTCCTGACATGTTCCTCACATCTTCCTGACGTGTTCCTGACATGTTCCTCACATCTTCCTGACATGTTCCTGACATGTTCCTCACATCTTCCTGACATGTTCCTCACATCTTCCTGACATGTTCCTGACATGTTCCTCACATCTTCCTGACATGTTCCTCACATCTTCCTGACATGTTCCTGACATGTTCCTCACATCTTCCTGACATGTTCCTGACATGTTCCTCACATCTTCCTGACATGTTCCTGACATGTTCCTGACATGTTCCCGACATGTTCCTGACATGTTCCTCACATCTTCCTGACATGTTCCTGACATGTTCCTCACATCTTCCTGACATGTTCCTCACATCTTCCTGACATGTTCCTGACATGTTCCTCACATCTTCCTGACATGTTCCTGACATGTTCCTGACATGTTCCTGACATGTTCCCGACATGTTCCTGACATGTTCCCGACATGTTCCTGACATGTTCCTGACATGTTCCTCACATCTTCCTGACATGTTCCTGACATGTTCCTCACATCTTCCTGACATGTTCCTCACATCTTCCTGACATGTTCCTGACATGTTCCTCACATCTTCCTGACATGTTCCTGACATGTTCCTCACATCTTCCTGACATGTTCCTGACATGTTCCTGACATCTTCCCGACATGTTCCTGACATGTTCCCGACATGTTCCTGACATGTTCCTGACATGTTCCTCACATCTTCCTGACATGTTCTCGAGGTCTCACTGGAATGAGTCAGTGTGAGAAAACAGAAGATTTGATGATGTTTCTAAGACGTGGGCTTCAGGAGCTGTTTTCTCTGGAGGAGAGAAGCTTTGAATACGATGAATTATAATTTCCCTGTGTTTGATTGCAGGTTTGTGTCTGGAACCAACATCTCCATCCCCACTCATTACTTTGCGGTGCTGACGAGCTGCGGAGACTCGGCCCGCCCGGTGAGCAGCTGCACCGGGACGCTGCAGAGCATCTCCTTCCTGCTGCCGCACGTCCACAGCAACTCGGAGAGCTGCAGAGTAAGAAACCACAAAGTGGCTTCACTGTCTCAGCCCATAATAAGCAGCCCTTTGTTTTCTTCTTCCTAATTACTGTTATCGTCTGTTTCAACAGTCAAATTAAATTTCCATTTTTCCTGACAGAGTGCAGAGGACGAATCTCATTGGGTGGAAGATCACATGTGGTTCCACCAATCACGGGTCAGAGACGTGGAGTGGATCACAGGACTGGACTTTTACCAGGGCAGCAGTCGACCAATCCCAGAGCTGCTGAGGATGAAGACCCGCCCCACGGCCGCCATTCAGAGAAAACAGTGACAAATCCAACTGCATCTATTAATACATGAATATATAGATCTATAAATATATAGTAGATCTATAAATATATAAATATACAGCTCTATACATCACCATCAAGATTAATATTCAGCATTTGTAAAATTCTTCATGATGAGTTTTAAATTGTTTGTCGTTATCAACGAAACTTAGTTTTTTTATTAACTTTATAGATTTGAATCTGATCTGAATTTTATTTTTATATTATTGAATCTTATTTTATTCTTAGTGTCATGATTGTGTGAATCCTTCAACGAGTATTTCAGTGAATTTAAGCAGAAACTAATCTTCTGATCCTCGCTGGACGTTTCATGATCACTTTTCATGTTATTTTGAGAAAGTACTGAATATTTTTTCTTTGCCTGTTTCTCGGTATTTTGCACCAAACTATTAAAACAAACTAAATTTTATACAAATTGCTGCTGAATTCTCTCTTTTCTGTCTTTCAAAGCTCTGGTGAAGCTGAGGACAGTTTCTCACTGACTCAGTCTGGATAGAAACCAGCGATGGAACCTTCCCAGTAAACTGATTTCTTCATGCTGCACTTATTCTAACAGGAGACACATGAACCACTGGTTTCAGCTTCATGACTGTTGCAGATGAAAAACACCTCCGTCATCGGGAGGTGTTTTTATATGTCTGCTCACTGAGAGCAGACAGAAACGTGTTCTTTAACCACAAGCTCACGTCAGCCAACGTTTACCTCATGACTGTAATTACGCACATGAAGTCACAATATCTCAGATACGATCGGGAGCCGTCTTGCACGGAGCCGTGATATCGAGGTGCGGTCGATTTATGCAAGCTCCAAACCAATCAGGAGTCAGGAGTCTCAGCTGTCAATCATCATCGTTTTTCTATCATCAATTAACTAATTAAAACCAAACTGATCAGAAACATGAACACTGTACAAACATCAGTGTGATAAGAACTCTATCCGTGTCCCACCTGCTAACATGGAGGAGGCTGGGCTTATGACCTACACTAAGTTCTAAAAACATCATATCATCATATTTCTGTGTATTTATCAAATTATTTTTTCTATTTTTGCTTCTTTATTCCATATAAGAGAGAGATTTTATGTCCCTTTAAATTGAATTGAATGTATTTAGTTTTGTCCTCTCTGGACTTCCATACAACCTCCCACACGCCTCCTTGATGACGTCACATTCTTCTCATGTTTAACCTGGAAAACACACAAAGAATGTGACGTCATCGGTACAGTAAGTTTCTCTAGTGGCACCAACTGCACGCAAAACCTCTGACGTGATGTCGACCACACGCCATCAGTGATTACACAGCAAGTGTATCAGGACCAAACATGTGATGTGAGCAGTAAACACGGCGCTGGCAGCGTTTCCACGTCAAAGGATTCACTTGTCTGATGTTAATTTGGGAGATAATGTCGGCGACAGTTTATTGAAAAGCATCTTTCAGCCACAGGAAGTTTACTTTGAAAGTTCTTAGCTACTAATGGGCCTGTAACTTGCTTTTAAATGTTTACAGAACGTCTTAGTGGAGCTCAAACCTTCGTGCAGCAGGCCCCTGATTAACCACATGTGGCTCCGGGGGCAGAGCGGCCCGTCCACTAACCGAACTGAACCTCAAACTCACACAATGAGTGAATGGGAAGCTAAATGATCTAAATAAAGTCTGTTTACGTTTAGATTCAGATTCATAAATATCAGTAGATTCTATATCGAATCTCATCCATAGACTGTAAATAAAGATGGACGACATGACAGCTGCCAAAAGTGAAGCCAAAGAATCCTGATCGCCTCCTGGTGGCTGGCTGCTACATGATGATTGACAGCGGAGACTGACTCGTGATTGGTCGAGTGCATGTTTCATCTCCAGATGTGCAAGATGGCACTGTTCATATCTGGGATATTTCAGCTTCCTTTCTGGAGACGTGTCGTCGTCCTTATTTATAGACTCATGACTCTGATGTCAGAACAAATGGTTCACAGGTTGGGATTCTGCACTTTTGCTTTGAGGCTTAAAGGCCATCGTTGTGTAAGTGTGGGTTTTTATTTGTCCGCCTACATTTACCCAGAAACTTCCTCAGTTTCAGTTTGAGGTTTTGATTTGTGGGAAAAGAAAACAAAGGACCTGTCTCCTCATTTCAGTGATTTTGGCCTCGTTGTGAAATCTGCAGGCACTTGAACATGAAGAGCTGTTTTCTGCTTCGGCCGAGGAAGCACATTCTTGAACGCAGACGAGCAGCGGTCTGTGCTTCACCCTCAGGGGAACCAGCTCGTCCACTGACAGCTGCTGCTGCTTCAGCCGGAGGCTTCAGAAAAGTGAAAGTCGACAGGGACAAGAGACAGAGTTAACGTGTGGAGGAAGAAAACAACCTCTGGATTCTATTCATGAGACAAACTGGTCTCAAACCTCAAAATCACTGTTTTCTCAGTCCTAGTGGTAGCGATGCTGTTGTCATGGTGACAGACGGGCAGACGAGTCCTTAAATAAACATCTCTGATGCTTCCTCACATTTCTCCTCTTTATTGTTCTTTATTTGGCTCCATTACTTTACAGATTTAACTCTAAATATAAATGAGTCTCAATCATTGACTTCAGTGTTTTTTTGTCCAGCTGTTCTTTTAGTTATAATCTCTTCTTGTTAATAATCTGTTTGTTTGTTGCCGATCAGTCGCCTGATATCGAACTCTGCTCTGAACGATGAGCAGTAAACACTGAAATTCATCCTTCACAACAAAGTTTCTTGTTTCAACAGGAACTTGAATCAAAATGACTCAAGAACAAGAATAGTTTTATTTTGAGTTTTTATATTTTTTGAGTTACAATAACCTTCGGTCATCATCTTCAGTTTTTCAAATATTCTTAACTTAAATATATTTTCTTTAGTCCCAGTTTATAACTTCAGAATTTATCATTTTAAATACAGTCAGAACTTTTCCTTCATCTGCTTTAAATACAATGACAGCGACAGCGCCCCCTGTGGGTGCAGTCATATAATCAAATGTGTTTTTTATCTTTATTTGGATCAAACCTTGTGAATCAGTTCCTGCACTTTGTCGACTTGCAGCCAGAAAGTTTGTTATAATAGATGGAGTTTATTTAAGGCCTGATTAAATTATCCTTTATTTATAAAATAAGAGAAATCTGTAAAAGAAAATTCAATAGAAAGATGAGGAAATATACAAGTATATTATTTACAGTGTAAACAGAATCCCACGACAATCATTAAATAATTACACTGACCCATACAGTCACAATACACACAGACACACAGACACACACACACACACACACACACACACAGACACACACACACACACACACACACACACACACACACACACACACACACACAGACACACACACACACACACACACACACACACACACACACACACACACACACTCAGGTCATTCCAGAATTTCCGGGTCTTTATCACAAGTTTCAGTTTGACCTTGTGAATCAGTTCCTGCACTTTGTCGACTTGCAGCCAGAAAGTAGTTTGTTATAATAGATGGAGTTTATTTAAGGCCTGATTAAATTATCCTTTATTTATAAAATAAGAGAAATCTGTAAAAGAAAATTCAATAGAAAGATTCACACTCAGGTTATTCCAGAATATCCGGATCTTTATCACAAATTTCAGTTTGACAGAAGAATTTTATGAATGAACTATCTCCCTCTAGTGGCATAAATATAAGTATATAAATATAAAAATAAAATTATATATAATACATTTTATGAACAGGTTAATACTTTGTACTCTTTATAAAAGGCTGAGGTACAAATCCAGAACATTTAGGATGATTTACTGATTTAAATTCTATTATAGTGGGAAATGATCTGATTGATTTGTATCAAAATGAAATCTCATCTCCTCTTTATCCTTTGGATGAAGTTTGATATGAGGAATAATTCATTCATGAGATTATACAGCATATGAAATATTATATAGCATCAGACATATGAGATCATATAACATGTGAGATTCTAGCATGTGATCGTCATCAGAGGCTATTATAATAATAATACAATAGTAAAAGCAGTAGTAGTATTAGTAGTGTTAGTTTTAGTATTAGTACTCTGACCAGGATGATGTGTGGAATTCCTTTGCCATGACACGTTTCCGGAGAATCACCGGTTTAGCTCATTGATGAATGAATCGTCAGAGGTAGAAGTCAGAAGAGCTGATAAATAGAGATGACGAGAGAGAGAGAGCATCTTCGTCCTGAGCCTCGCTGCTGCTGCACCTTCCTCCTCCTCCTCTGCTTCCTCTTCATCATCTTCATCAGCTCACGGTAGGTGGGAGCCGGTCTGAGCTGCAGCTTCAGCTCCTGGTCTGCGGATCTACAGCTGCTTTTAAAACAGGATGGAAGCTTCCATCTGACCCACGAGGGATATTTCCACAACTTTCATCTGGAGAGAAACATCTGGATCAGATCCTGTTCGCTAGAGTTGGACAGTTTTATCTGATTTCCTTGTTCCTCTTCCCCCTCCAGATGTTTTTGTTCTAACTCTGTTGATCTTCCTTCCTTCTCTTCTTCCTCCAGATGTTCCCGCCACTGGTCCCCATCGTGCTGCTGACCTTGCACGCGGCCCTCGTGGACTGCGCCCTGACCTTTAAGCATACGGACCCGGCCACGGGCACGCAGCTGGTCTGCGAGGGCTGCGCGCCCGGGACCTACCTGCGCGCGCCCTGCAAGGCGACGAGCAGGAGCGAGTGCGCGCCGTGCCCGCCGGGCTCCTACACGGAGCTGGGGAACTACATCAGGAAGTGTTTACGCTGCAGCGTGTGCGGGCGCTACGAGGTGGCGCGCACGGCCTGCACCGCGCACAGCAACACACAGTGCGCGTGCAAAGAGGGATTCTACCTCAACAAACAGCACGACATCTGCATGCGCCACAGCGCGTGCCCGTCCGGACAGGGAGTGCTGAGCAAAGGTAGGATGTTGGTTCTGGATCAGGATGTAAAAGTGGTAGATCAGGATCTAATGGTACTGGATCAGGATCTAATGGTTCTGGATCAGAATCGAATGGTTCTGGATCAGAATCGAATGGCTCTGGATCAGGATCTAATGGTTCTGGAACCAATCAAATTTAATCTAATCTAAATCCAATCTAATCTAATCTAAAGGTTCTGGATCAGATCTAAAGGTCCTGGATCAGATCTAAAGGTTCTGGATCAGATCTAAAGGTTCTGGATCAGATCTAAAGGTCCTGGATCAGATCTAAAGGTCCTGGATCAGATCTAAAGGTCCTGGATCAGATCTAGAGGCACTGAAAGACATCTTCGGTGTAGAATGTGTTTATCAGGTTGACTTATTGAAGTCTGGACTCACATGTTTCTTTGACATGTGAGTCCAGTATGTGTCACCGACGTGTTGCTGATGATTCTCACACGAGTCACGCATGACGCTGTGATAACAAGCACATGACACATCTTCACATGTGGAGTTTCTGTGAAGCAGCTGATTCATGAGTCAGCGAGACTTCAGTTCCCATAATGCTTTCACTGCACCAGCCTCTACAGCAGTGTTTATTTGCAGCTGTATCACATCTGTAGTTTAAAATAAGCTGCACTGTAGTTTTTATCGATGGTGAGGCTGTTGTGCGGAACCACTGAGATGAGTCACAGAAAGACAGCCACACTACTCTGATGCCCCCTGGAGGCAAAGACTGTTCACTACAACTACAAGTATCCATCGTCTGCACCAGCAAGAGGCAGAAATCTGACCACGTCTCATTTCAACTGACACCGTGTCTGTTGTTGGTGCTTGTGTTGGACTGGAAGTCGCTCTGATGGGTCTGTGGCTGTAATGAAATAAATAACTCTTGAATAGAATGTGTTCCTGAAAGTAGGAGGTTGACTCTGTGTGGTTCTCGTCTGTCCCCTCCAGGTACATCTGACGAGAACACCGTCTGCCACGTCTGTTCCAACGGAACCTTCTCCGACGGCGTCTCTGCTCATCACAACTGCACCAAGTCCCAGAGCTGCGACTGCCCCAGGCAGCACCTGCTGCTGAGGAGCGCCCCCTGGCACGACAGCGTGTGCACGAGCTGCGAAGAGCTCAGAGGTGAGATCACGGATCCATAGTTTATGTGCTGTATTCTCTGTATTTGCAAAGAAAACGCTGATCGCTGTCGACCTGGAGAAGTTAAAGGCTGATGAAAAATCCACGTTCCAGGTGACAAACACAGAGTGACCTGTTTTGAGTGCCTGTTCCTTTAAATGCTAATGAGCCAGCTCCCCCCTCCCCCTCTCCCCCCATGATTTTAAACGATATAAATTACATATTTTATATGATATAAAGGCCATGTAGGGAGACTTCCAGTTCCTTGTTACGACACAATACACAGGAAGCTCAATCGAGTCGCTCAAGCATGACGTTTCTGACTTAGAGGAACTATAACAAAACGCGCGAGTGTTTTTTCCCCAGAGTGTTTGGGTTGGTAGACATGAGCCAGATACCCACATTAACCTGTAGAAGCACTAACAAAGTGGAATTTGCATGCTATGTCCCCTTTAATATTGAAGTCTCAGGCTCCTAATGAAGTCAAAAGGGCAAGATGGCGCCGCCCGTACGCAGCATATTTTGGCTTCATTTCCATCTTCTTTCTCAGTCTCTGGTTTCACGTTCACGGTCGAGCTGAAAATTCGTCGCTGACTGATTAAAGGGGACATAGCATGCCCATTTTACCACAAGTTGATCTGGTTCCTTGGGGTCTTAATGAAATGTCTGTAACATACTTTGGTCAAAATACCACAAGGATCATTTCAAACAGCTTTTTACCCTGTATAAAACAGCCCTCCACAGAGTGACCTGTTTTGAGTGCCTGTTCCTTTAAATGCTAATGAGCCAGCTCCCCCCCCCCCCCCCCCCCCCCCCCCACCCCTCTCTCCCCCCATGATTTTAAACGATATAAATTACATATTTTATATGATATAAATTATCAAATATGCATCCCATACTTTGTATTCCCCTTCTGTTGTCCTGGAGTTTTAATTTTCCCAATCACATAATTAAATGTCCCCCTCTGCCCCCCCACTACAAGCACACAAGCAGACAGACAGAGAGAGAAAGAGAGGTGGGGGGGGGGGGGGGGGGGCTATGAAGACCATCATTTACCCCCGAACCCCGACATTCAACGGGTACAACAACAAGCGGAGAAAGCAGAATCGCGGGCTGACCTTATATATACAGTCTATGGGGCTGACCAGCGGAGAAATGCTCGTCCCGTGTGAACAGCCAGGCGGCTGCGCGCTGGAGGACGGCGCTGCGCTGCCTCGCTGCCTCCGGTGTAAACCCGGCGTAATGAGTGTGGGGGGGCGGGGGGGATGAGGTGGGGGGTGGGCCAAGACCATGTAGGGAGACTTCCAGTTCCTTGTTACGACACAAAACCCAGGAAGCTCATTCGAGTCACTCAAGCATGACGTTTCTGACTTAGAGGAACTATAAGCGCGAGTGTTTTTTCCCCAGAGTGTTTGGGTTGGTAGACATGAGCCAGATACCCACATTAACCTGTAGAAGCACTAACAAAGTGGAATTTGCATGATATGTCCCCTTTAATCGTATTTATTTGTTTTGCAGACGGAGCGAGCCACCTCAGAGAAATCCTCCCGGCTTTCTTCGTCCACCACTCAATGTCCGTCAAGCGGTTGCGTCGGCTCGTACACCACCTCCCCTCCGAGGACGGCAAAAAACAGGGAGTAACGGCAGCACTCCAACTCCCAGAGCTCAACGCCCGCGTCAACGCCTGGATCGCCTCTGCTGCCGAGAAGCAGATTCGTCAGCTTCCGGACGTTCTCAAGACAATCGGCGCAGAGAGCTACGGCGAGAGGCTGCATAACAAACTGCAGAGGATCGACGCTGCCATGAAGCAGCTGTGTGGAGCCGAGGGGAACGAGGTGGATGCAGTTTAATGTCAGAGTAGGACGAGGTAGCCAACATCTGGACGCAGGTATCAAAAGGTTTGACTGGTCCAGGGTTTTTCTTGAATCATTAAAAGTGTGCTAATCGAGATGCACTTTTCATTACAGGCTGTTTTTTACTTTTTGCTTTAGTTAAAGGAGGAAACCGGTCACTCCGAGGTAAAGGGACTTCTTTAACTTCCTTCTGTGAAATGAATTCTCCTTCCTGTTTCCCAGCATTCCAGTTTCTCCTCTGTTTATTCCACGTGACACAGACAGCTGCTGTCCTGGGACGGCAGAATGAATAAACAGACGTTTTATGAAACTATACGAGGGAACGTGTCATTTCAGGTCAGCTGATCGGGGAAAGAGTGGAGGGTTAAAAAGAGTGGAAAAGTCTTACTTTTGTTTTTGGGTTCCATCCCTCATACGTATGAATGGAAGTACATGCATGTGCCTAATGGCAGTTTTAAGTTATACATTTGTAATATATTGCCCGTGAGCATTAGCAGCTAAAAACAGTGGTATTACTCTTTCAAAAAACCCGGTGGCCTTCAGTGTATCTACCTCTTCTTACGTCTGCAGTTAAACGCTGATGTGCCGCCGCTCCTGCTTCTTCCAAACCCTGCTTCCTGTGTGATGATTAAACATGTGAGTTTATTACATCATTTATTTATAATTCTAGTTGAAGTTGTATCTGATGAGAATCAGAGAGTGGCTCCTGTTGTTCGCCACTCCTTATATTTTTATACGCAGAGTTGTACGTAAGTGAAGTTTGTGTGTCTGCTTTGAGTGATGCGCAAATAAAATTGAATACACAATTTAACATCTGGTATTTCTCTATTTTATGAATGTGTTTTATTATTTAAACAACTTTAAGCTGAATCAACGGGAAATAATAAAGATACAAACAATTCAGGTTTATTCATTCTTAACATTCAATTCTTATTTTTACGTCTCCTTTGCATCATCCGCTGATTCTGGTTCTGTCTTACTTGTGTGATGCAAGGATGATGGATGGTGGATGATTGACAGATGGTGGATGATGATTTTCTCCATTCATTTAGAAATATAACATTTAAAAAGTGATTTTCTGTTTTACAGTAAAGCTGAAACACTTGTTACTTTGATATCATTATAATTATGATATTATCTCACAAGGAAGTTTCCCAAACTCTGAAAGATGTTGAGCCGTGTTTTATTTTGACAGTCTGAGTTTGGTGCAGCTTGTGGGATAAGGAGGAAATAAGAGCGTGTGGCTCGGCTCCTGTTTGATTTATCGTGTTGGAGGAAGTCGTGACCTCCACTGGTGCTGACGTCAAAATCCACAAACGTCAGCTTCCTGGTTGGTTTTCTACCAGGAAGCTGCAGCGTCAGAGGGAAAACACCTGAAGCTGATAACGTTCTGCTGAGCTGACGTGAAGCTTCCTCCTGCTCGTCAGGAGGAAGTTCAGGCTCCAGGAAACGCTTGGGTGGAATAATGCTGTCGACTCACACACACACACACACACACACACACACACACACACACACACACACACACACACACACACACACACACACACACACACACACACACACACACACACACTGACAGACACACACACACACAGATGGTTTCTGTCATTTCAGGTCGCTCTCATCACACCGACGTATTTGATGATGTAAAAACTGGGTCAGACGTCGTGATTTAACGTCAACAATGATTTGTGTGCCTCCACACTGGAGGTACCGGAGGTATCATGTTCTCAGGTTGTCCGTCCCATCCTGGATGACCTGATGAGAGGTTTGTGGTCAAAGGTCAAAGGTCCCGGTGACCCTTTATGAATCTGGAAGAAAGTCGTTGTGGGTCATCTCTTGTCAATCATCCAGACGTGATGGACAGGGTCTCGAGGCGTAAAGCCAGGGGGTCACCTCACTGCTCTACATGCAGCTGATTCCTGTAAACCCAGCAGTCACAGGAACTGAGGATCAGGAATCACCTGTTCCACCACCACCCGTCCTCCAGCCTGATGGAAACACACGATGCTTTCGTACTGTTCCTCTTGACAGGAGACGATCAATGAGGATCATTACTGAGGTGAAACATTAACATGGAAATGAAGCCAGACATAGATGTTAAAGGATTGTGGAATGTTAATGACGGCAGCTGGATGGAGCTCACTGTGTGTATCCAGCAGCTTCAGATCTACATTAATACTGTTTGTCAGCAGCAGTTCTTTATAAAGCAGGAAATATAATGAAGAATATTCAAAGACAAGACGGATGAATTTCCTGGTGAAGTGGACACATCTTGAATTTGCTGTTTCCTCCCATCTCACCTCAAGTTTTCTTTATTTGTCCCAACAAGCAGCAGCAAGACTCGTTCCACACCAACACAACACAGAACAATAGTAACACAACCTCACACGTTTCCTCGTTATGGAAGGTGTAAAGAAGCTGATGACTTCAAAACAGCCACAAATATTCAAGATGGAGGTTAAAATGACCACGATAACTTTCCATCGTTATATCAACACTCTATCAACACAGTTCTGGTGTTTTGGTCTGATGCTGCCGACGCTCGTGATCCCTCGCAGCTCGAAAACCAAACCCAAAAGCAACCAGGACCTTTAACTCAGGATGATTACACATTAGTGCACAGAGAAATAAATCTGCATTAATGTTTAAATTCTCAGGAATAATAATGACAATTTTAACCCTCATGAAATAATAAAACAGGATTTTGGGTATTCACACGTCACAGGATCAGAGAATCAACATTTACACTCCTATACCGCCACCTTCTGGACAGGTCGAGCGTCAACCATATTATTACTATTATTATTATTATTATTATTATTATTATTATTTTTATTATTATTATTGTAGTCATAGTATTATTAGTATTATTGGCTAGTGGGGGGTTCCTAGTTCCTCTCAAGAAAAGTTTGGGAACCCATTTTCACTTATTATTGGATGGGGGGGTTGAAGTGTTGTGTAGTTTCTCACAGGAAATATTTAAGGGATATCAATAATAATAATAATAATAATAATAATAATAATAATAATAATAAAAAGAAAAGCAGCCTACAGTAGTATTAGTAGGGTTATGGGTTAGGTAGTAATGTTAGTACTAGTATTAGCGTTGTTGGATTTTGTGTGGGGGGGTTTCGAGTTTCTCTCGGGAAATAAGTAAAAAAGATCAACAATAATAACAATAATTTATATTATTATTATTGTTATTATTATATTATTGTTGTTGTTGTTATGAGCAGTAGCAGTAGTAGTAGCAGTAGTAGTAGTAGTAGTATTATACATACATACATACAAACGTCCACCAGGTGTCAGACTTTCACCATTTTCCTCAACACAGAAAACTTTTTGTAACTGACTGAGGAGGAGGAGGGATTAGAGCAGTGTGTGTGTGTGTGTGTGTGTGTGTGTGTGTGTGTGTGTGTGTGTGTGTGTGTGTGTGTGTGTGTGTGTGTGTCACAACAAATCACACACACACACACACACACACACACTCTCGGGTGTGGACAGGTGAACCGACGCTAACGGGACTAAACGCCCCGACACGTCTCGTGTTTTTCCGCCGTGTTGTCGCAGCCTCTTCGGGCTCTGGAGCTCCGGAGCTCCCCCCCCCCGACTCCACACGACTCTGCCCGGGTCCCTGCGCTCTGCCCCGGACTCAGCTCAGAGCTCAGCCCGGCACAGGAGGAGACATGTCCCAGGAGAAGACCGACCCCCCCACCGAGCTGCTGGGTGAGTTCACCGCTGGAACGAGTCTTTGTATTCAGGTTAAAGTAAAGTAAAGTAAATTAAAGTAAAGTAAAGTAGAACCTCACTGACACAGGGAAACTCTTCTAGTGTTTCTTAACTTGAGTAAATCACATACAAGTGCAGTGACACACATGTGCACCATGGAAATAACACACACACACACACACACACACACACACACACTACTGAGGGTTACACCTTATTGTAGAAATACACAACAGACTGTAAAAACAACCACAAAGTTTAATCACCAGAGCACCACAGGGAAACTCTGTTATAATAATGTTAAAGTGATTTTCATGCTTCTGAAAATCACTTTTCTCTCGTGACTGTGATTTCCATGCCCTGAGGCTCAGGCTGGATACCTGAGAGTTTCTGCTCAACACTTCCTGGTCTGAGGCTGGAGGTGGGGGGGCTGTGGGACAGGGGTGTGTCCTGTGAAATTCCTTTGGATTGTGAGATATTATCAGAAGAGACTTAAACCACAGAGAATCACTGAGCCTCTGCAGGAACAGGCTGGAAGTGTTGACGCTGGAATCAGGGAGAACGAGACCTACGACCTTTAGGTTCAACCGAGCTGCAGCAAATCACACTCAGAGAAATCAGGCCTCGGGAGATTGTTCTCATCTTGAATTATTCTCTGAGATTCAGAGCTTCAGAGCTTAAAGAGACTGGGAGAACACAAATGTACAGAAGAGTGGACGTGTTGATGAGGTTTCTAACACGTGACGTGAAACTGGAAGAACACAAACATCTCAGGATGAAGAAGAGGAGCCGTACACGTAGAAGACGAAGACGTCCACTTGGAAACACGAGGAGGTTCCAGATCTTCTGGTGATGAGGGCCGACGCCGGTGTGGATGAGCTGTAAACAACAACACTGATCTTTCCACAGCAGAGTTTATACGAGTTTATACGTCAAACACCAGAAAAGTTTCCGAACATTTTCCGGGGCTCATGTGTGAAAACATTCCTATTCCTGAACAACAGCGCCCCCTGCAGCCAGCGTTCAGTGTCCGAGCGATGAAGTGGTTTCAATGTGTTGCACTGCATATTACCCATGATCCTCTGCTTCCTGACCCTGAAGAGCTGCAGCTGTAACAAATCCACCAAACTCTGTTCAGGATTCTTCATGTTTTAACAGTTTCCTGCTGAATATTGGAGATAAACTCTGGTTTTTAATAACTTCAGAGTGTTTTTAACTGATCTCAGTTCAGCTTCACTCTTCAGCTGCAGCTGGTTGTGACAGTTGAAGCTGACTCTCAGTCAGTTCTTCTCACAGGAGATGGAACCCACTCAGCAGAGTCACAGAGAACAGACGCTCAGGGAGAGAAGGAGGAAACTTTCTCATGTTCACACTCACACATCAGACTCACTTTCACCAAGCTGCTGGTTTCAGGTGGAACAGTTGTGTTGATTTAATGGACAAAATGTACAATTCTTTAGAGTTTAAAGTGATTTGGAGCTGCAGTGAAGCTTCATGTTGTCCGACAGACGAGTGGCTGCTGAGTGAGGCTGACTCATAACCCCGTGCTCTGTGTGAGGACGCCTGCAGCTCGTCTCTCACTGGACGTCGTCGGACAGACGGATGAATGGAGCTTTGTGTTTTCAGCTGCTGCTTTGAACCGGACACGTCGACCTGATGCTGCTCATCACCAGCAAAGCATCACAAGGTTGATGCCGACCGTCCACACGCCGGTTCTACTCCAAACACACGATGACTGTTTATGCGTCCACACCAGGAGCCGGTGGCCTCACAAATCAAAACAGTAGTTGAAGATTATTTTTTCAGGAAATCAAACAGTCGATAAATCGCTTCAGCCGCACTTTAGATTTCTTGTTTGGTCCGAATGAATGGAGCCGGTTTTAATTGTCCAGGACAACGTGACCTTTGGTCTGTAATGGAGTCCACACCTCCGCTGACTCACAGTCCAAACTCTGTATTCAGGTTATCGTGATACTAAACAGAAAGAAAGAGATCACGTTTCACAAGCTGGAAGAGAAATCTGTGAAAATATCTCACATGTTAAAGAAAGAGATTAAAAGATTAAAGTTTCATGTCCGATGCTTTAGATAAGATGTTGTCCTGACATGTTGTGTAGTGAGTGTTTGTGAAGCAGCAGCAGCAGGAACACGTCAGGAACACGTCAGTAACACGTCAGGAACACGTCAGGAACACGTCAGTAACACGCCAGGAACACGTCAGGAACACGTCAGTAACACGCCAGGAACACGTCAGGAACACGTCAGTAACACGTCAGGAACACGTCAGGAACACGTCAGTAACACGCCAGGAACACGTCAGGAACACGTCAGTAACACGTCAGGAACACGTCAGTAACACGTCAGGAACACGTCAGGAACACGTCAGGAACACGTCAGTAACACGTCAGGAACACGTCAGTAACACGTCAGGAACACGTCAGTAACACGTCAGGAACACGTCAGAACTGTCACGTGTCAGTGCAGTTAATAGAAAAGATGCATCAATAAAACCACCTCAGTTGAACTATTTCTCTCGGTTTTACTCAAAGAGCTTGAACACTGATTAAAGCTTTAAACAGAGAAGAGGAGGAACCATCTTCGTCTAGTTTAAACCCCCTGAGATCTGCTGGGGGGGGGGGGTTCATGTGTTTCTGATAAGCCTCCACGCCGCTTCATGCCGTAATGTTTTCATCCTCCTCGTGACCTTGTTATGTGTCCGGGCACCGAGAGGAGGAGGGCGGCATGATGTCATGAAGGCGGGCCCTCGCTGTCACACACACACACACACACACACACACACACACACACACACACACACACACACACACTCTTACCCTCAGTTTACCTCCTCACTTCCTCTCTCTCTTCCCTCGCCTCTTCTCCCCCCTCCCCCCTCTGTCTCTGTGGATGTTCCCACAGCTGCACCAGCAAAGTCTCAGCGTTCCTCCACCACGACTGTCGCTCAGAGTAAATTTAGAGACAAACAAACACGGACAGACGCAAATCTGCAGAAACACGTAACTGTAACGTAACTGTAAACGAGGAGCCACAGCTGGAGAGGAAGAAGAAGAAGAAGAAGAAGAAGAAGAAGAAGAAGAAGAAGAAGAAGAAGAACGTACATCTGAAATGTTACAGTAAATAAAGATGAACGACATGACTGCTCCCAAAAATGAAGCCAAAACATCTGGATTGAAAAAGAAGAAGAAAATAAAGGACAATGGGAAGACGAAGGAGAAGAAGAAGGAAAGGATGAAGACTGAGATGAGGGAAGAGATAAAGATGAAGAATGTGATGAAGACGATGACGATGATGACCAAGAAGAAGATAAAGACGGAGAAGATGATGAAGAAGATGAAGATGATGACCAAGAAGAAGATAAAGACGGAGAAGATGATGAAGAAGATGAAGAAGACTCACCTGCAGAAACTCAACAGATTTACAGACGTGTTTCAGTTCCTGTTCAATATGTTTGTCATTAAAGACGATTCTACATGTTTCTGTATCTTCATCTCTGTTGTTTTAACATCATATCTTCAACATACTGAGATACAACGTCGTTAAATGTATAAAACCAACACGACCCTTGTGTTAGTGCTGCAGTGTTTGTGTGGATTCCTACTGATGAACCTTGTAAATACGAGTGCGCCTGAAGGCCTCACGAAGCACCACATTATTTCCACTTTAATTAAAGCCTGAGTTTGAGAGCGAGGCCGAGCTGCTTCTATTCGTGGCTTCGCTGGGACTTCATGAAATCACAGCTCTGAACCTCTGGTGTGTTCTGAGCTGTAATTTGACGCCTCCAGCTGTTGTGCTGTTAATCGTCAGGTGTCGCTCTGACCGTGTTTCCCTCCCGTTGCAGAGAGCGTGCGGGAGGCCGTGGGTCGGAGGGTGAAGCTGACCCTGCGGCGCAAAGTCCAGCTGGAGGTCAAAGGTGACAAGCTGGAGAACAGAGTGCTGGTGAGTGACGGCTCAGTTGATTTCTAAATGTGACACTTAGCGTTTGAATTCACGTGTAAAATGTACATGACCTGCAGCAGCGAGTGTCCGGGTCACGACCTCATGCCCCCCCTCTCTCCATACGTTCATCATCAAAAATACATAGAATCTACAACTAGAATCCTCCGATCGGCTCCAACAGCAAAGACCTGGTCACAATTACACTTTCACACCAAAATGAGCAGGTTTGGTTTCTTGTTAAAAAGGAAATTCACTCCTTTCCCATCACAGGAGAGAAGTTTGCTGCGTCAGGCCCCACCCCTCCACAAAACGTCATGTAAATGTATTTAGTAGTTTTTGAGTAAACCTGCAGAGGAACGGAGACTGAACACACAACCTGAGGTAATAATTCATCTACTCCAGGAGACAGAACTCCACTTGGACGTGTCGCTGCAGGTCGAGAAGCTCAAACATGAACAGAAGGTTCAAGTTTCTGAGACGCTGCCGAGCAGAAGAGACGAGTTTTAACCCTGTGGCCTGCAGCGGTGGTTTCTTCTGCCTGGTCCCTCCTGGTTCTGTTGTGTTGGGTTCTGGGTGGAAGCGCCCAGGAGAGGCCGCGTGTGGTTGTTAAATACCTGGAAGGGCAGCGACTGTAGCTGAGTGAGAGGAGCTGCTGCTGCTGTGAGTCAGGATCTGATGGTCAGAGTCGCTCCAGCACTTCCCTGTTTCCCTCGTTCACAGACTCGTCACCAGGTCCTTCAGGATAGCAGCTCACACTCTGCTCCTCCTTTGGGATTCAGTTTTAACCATAGTCTTAGTACTAGGAAAAAACTTCTCACTTCTCATCTGTATCTATATTTATCTACTAGTTCCAGGAATCTTCTGTCTGCATGAGTCTCATCATCTTATCAGCTTCCCCTGTGTGTTGATCCTCCGAGGACGTGCAGCATCGAATCTGGTCTGATTGTGACACGTGATACGAGTATAAAGAGGAGACCAGCGCTGTGTCGCAGTCTGGAGGCTCACGGCTGAAACTGTCCCAGCAGATCAGTCTGATAATGTTGCTGTCTGTATTTCTGCTCGTGCCTAAGAGAAGGTTTCCCCTTCGTCTGGATGATGGAGCCTCTAACCAAAAGAACCAAATAGTTCTGAATCCACATTAGTTCTCGTCTCTCAAACCTCCAGCTTCGTCCTCCAGAGAATCACTGAAGACCTGATTCCTGATACAAAGCAACAGGAGCAGACATCTCGTCTATGAACTGTGTGTGTGTGTGAAAACTCACAGGACTCAAACCTGGAACCTTCTGGTAACACAGAGTTCAGCTCAACATTTTAAAACTTCACCTTCAGCCACATTCCACGACTCTGCAGAATGTGGAGGCTGCTCCTGTCTGGACTTGACTGGAGCAACTCAGAGCGGCACACACACACACACACACACACACACACACACACACACACACACACACACACACACACACACACACACACACACACACACACACACACACACACACACACAGTTGAGTTTATTAGTTTCGTTTATTTCAGGATCCCCATTTTGTGTTTTGTGTATTTTTATATTTTTGCCAAAAGGAATAATCCAACATAACTTTCGACTGATTTTTCGACTGCACCCGTTTCCTGTTCAGAAATCGTGATGATGATCTGGCTTCAGTTAACAATCAGATTTAGAAGCGGCTCCTTCATCCTCTGGTTCTACAGCTGCTGGTCTGTGTGTGAACTGTTCCATCGCCTGAACCACAGAATCTAAACCCGTCGCTCCAGATGCTGCTCGCTGTGCGTCCTGCTCCAGATGTTGTCCTGGTGCACATCTGTTTTCCTGTCATGTGCTCGGCCTGTGCTCTCTCTCACCTGCTCCCTCGCCCTCGTCGGTCTGAGCGACGCGTTTCCAGACGTTATAAACAGAACCAGCTTGTTCACGCTGGGTCCTGACAGGCCCCGCCCCTCGGCCCGGGTCGACGCCGCACCCCATTGGCCGACACTCCCTTCCGTTCCGTCCTATTGGCTGTTCTCTGACCTCACACGACCCGGAGTGACCTCTCTCAACTGTTCTCCCTCCGTTGCTTCCTCTCATTCTTTCTGTTTTGTAATTCCTCTGCAGTGAAAACGTGACGAAGTAGATTCTTCACGTTCAGAGCGTAACTCAAACTCAAAGAACTCAAATCCCGTCAGTGAGAAACGCAGCTGGCCGAGCGAGCGGCCTCATCGTGAACTCTCTCTCCTGCAGGACAGACGTCCAACACGTGGGGACAGATGGGACGTTTTCCAGCCAGCGGGAAAACGTCCCATCTGTTGACCAAGTGAAAATAGACGAAGCTGTTGGTCGAGAGGGAAACTTCTGATCCGCTCACACACATTCACAAAAACAATCATTCAATGTAGACGTAAGGAAATATAAAACATATTCAGTGTAGCAGAATAAACTAATAAATAGTAAAAGATATATGAGTTTTGTATATTTGCATAATTCTTTGGTTTATCAACAGCAACAGTTGATCTGCGTTGTACAAATACTAATATTTATTAAGAATCTAAATGATCAGATCAACAGTTTGAACTTGTAAAAACGGGTGTTTCCATGTTGTTGTTGTTTCTTGTCTGTTTGTCTCATTGTCGTGAACGAGAAATCTCAAGAACATCTCGAGGAAATTCCTCCAAAGATTAGATTTATTAGATTTTGGTTGTCGGAGGTCAAAGGTCAAGGAAACTGTAAATGACTCCGAATCAGGTTCATCTTCCAAACGGAAAGTGGGATCTCGTCTTCGGTGTGTTTCCTGAGACTCTTCAGGTCCGTCCGTCTGATGTCTGATGTCTGTCTCTGTCTCTGTCTCTGTTCTCAGGCGTTGGCGTCCCATCGAGCTTATCTGCTGACGACTCGGCTCCCGGCCAAGGTTTGTGAATCTGTTTTTTAATGCTCAGTCATTTCTTGAATCCACCGGCCTGTGTTTCCTCCTGTTTGAGTCAAATTAGACAAAAACCCTTTTTTACATCTGTTGACCAGCAGCTCTACAGTTTCTGGGGATTGGAGGTGAAATCTGTGTCGTTTTTCAAACATATTCATAACCTCACAGTGAATTCTCCTCATTTCTCTTTATTCTGCACTTTAAAAACACAGATCAGTTCAGTGTTCTCCTCTCTCTCTCTCTCTCCTCTTCCCTCTCTTTCTCGAACTGGCCTCTGAGTCTCTGCCCAGATGAGAGCAGGTCCCACCATATGGAGATATTTGATAGTTTTACCCACAATGCAGCTGTGAGAACGCAGCCTGTGGGAAAGGAAAACACTGAGAGGAAGAAAAGTTCGACCTGGAGGGCGAGAGAGAGAGAGGCAGAGAAAAACAGTCTGGAAACAGTCAAAGGAAAAGTAAATGGAAAAAGGTTGATTCTCATATTATTTACTGTCTTTAAACAGAACAGTGGACAACAGGGATTTGAGCTCATTTGAGTTTTAAACATCTTATTTTATAAATGATGGGTCATCAGAGTCTTAAAATATCAAGAAGAGAAGTGAACTGACACTTACAGAAACTGCTTCCTCTTTCTCAGCCTCTATTTGGACGACTCTGGTAAACTTCCAGGTTTCTCTCTGATGTGAAACACAAATCTGTGGGAAAGCTTTTTATAAATCTGCTGTGATACAAATGTGTTCACACATTTATATCGATGCAGAAACAGGAAGCACATCCTCGCTGGTGGTTTCTGGATGAGATGCTTTTCATTCGTTGCAAAGAAAATGACTTTGCTGAAGATAAACACTTTCTAAAGCCTGCGTCCCTATTGGCTGAGTCGCTGACGTCATCAATTAAAAAGCAGTTTACATCATTTTACAATCGGCTCTAAATAGTAACTTCTCATGTGAACTTCTCACAAGCTACGATAACAAGTTTCTTTATCAACCTGTGGTCAGACCTGATTGTTGAACTTTGCTCTTTGTTATTATGGGATATTGGAAAGAGATGTTTAAACGCTCTGAACACATAAAAACAACACATTCCATGGACTCGGGACGATTTCACAACTCTGGAGATTTGACCTTCAGAGGAGACGTGAATGAACTGTGACTTTTCCTTCAGAGAGAATAGGAGACATGTCTCTTTGGTCTGTGAGTTCCATCGACGTCCTCAGCAGTGGACGTCTCTCTCTCAGTCTAATGTGTCCAAACTGTAGGTTATCAGATCACCTCCTTGCCGGCTGACCCCTGATCTGTTGTTGCAGAGCGTTGAAGGTTCGTCTGTGTGAGACAGACGCTGCTCTGTTCCTCGTGTGAAGGGAAAAGACAATGGAGGAATTTAACAGCTGGCAAGGAAAAGAGAGAGAGAGGGGGGGGGTGTACTGTTTCTCTATGTCCCTCGCCCTCTCTCGCCCCCCCCCCCCCTTCCTCTCTCTCTACACACTTGCTGCCTCTCGTTCTCTTTCCTGTCCAAATTGTATCCACCCTCCTCTTCCTCTCTCTCTTTTCTTTCTCCCACTTTCTCTCCCTACATATTCAACTTTCTTTAATTTGTTCCCTCTCTTCTTCAACCTTTCACTTTCCTTTTCACAGCTCTACCTTTTCCTTCGCCCCCCCCCCCCATCCTCCTCCTCCCTTCCTCTCTCTCTCGCTCACTTGCTCTGTTTTGGCAGCGAGTTCGGACTCCACCATTATTTTGACTTTCTCTCTGGAGGGGAAACGTGTGCGAGGTTACGTCTGAGCTCCAGACATTTGTCCTGCAGACTATTTGTAGCTTGTTTTTTTTACATTCCTGTTCCCCCTGTGATTTATTTTGTATTCCTGACCCTGAGGTTTTGTTCTTGTTGTAATGATTCCCAGCTCCATATATATATATATATATATATATCAGAATAAACTGTAAATCTGTTTCTAATCTAAAAACTACTATTCCTCCAGCAGCAGCCTCTTTAATCCTCCAGTCTGTCAGATTCATTTGGACACGTTTCCTAAACTGTTGAAGATAAATACAAACTGTTGATTCTCAGTTGAGTTCAGATGGATCAGCTACAGACTGGAGCTGGTCACAGGTTTGTTCTTTATGAAACCATATCTAAAGAAGATGTATGGTTCTGCTCATCTTCAGGTTGATGGTTTTAATCAGTGTTATGACTGTAAAATGTTTCTGTTCAGAAAACACTGTCCTCAGATTGTCCGCTGCTGCAGCTCCTCTGTTCAGCCTCTGTCTCAAACTCTTGGTTGAACGTCCTGGTGGAGTCAACACTGATTCAGACTTTACAGTCTCACGTAGAGACATCGTCCACACGGTGACTCGTCTCGTTGTTGATAATCTGCTCATTAAAGCTGTGAAATGAGTAAGTAAATAAGCGAGTGTGAGGAAAGACTCAGATTATTGTGACACAGTCTCGTCTCCAGCTCTCGTCTCAGAACAAGTCGGAGCTTGACGACAGTCGACCTAAAACAACACGTTGGCCTCTGAGCACGAAGTCGACCTTAACGTCCTGATGCGCTGCGTGGCCAAAAGTATGTGAACAGCTGAGCGTGTAACCTGCCGCCGCCGCTCGTCTGCCTGATGACGATAAGTTCACAGCCTGATGAGCCAGTTTATAAAACTTTATAACACTTTATAAAACTTTATGGATACGATACACGTGTGTCTGTGTAGAGCAGAGGCTGCTAATCTGATCTGATCTAATGTTTATTGAATCTGTGGATGTGAAGAACAGTTGGAGCTTCGTGGGCTTGACTCCAGACTCCAGACGTCTGACGCATGTTTTTATCTCACACAAGTTTCTTTCTGCACAAGATCAGAGGTCAAAACAATAAAATAATTTAATAATAGTTTTTCTTCCTTCAGGGAAAACAAGAAATCAGTTTATATATAAATATATCTAAAGTTTATAATTGTAATAAAACATTAAAAGATAACCTAGTCGCCTGTGAGGACGTGTGTGACACTGTTTTGTTGGATTCAAAAAATACTTTTTATCCAGTTAAGTCTTTTTACGATTTGTGTTAGATCTTGTTTTGTTTAGATTTTTTTCTCGATCTTCGGGCGACTGGATGTTAAGTCGTCAGAGAATGAAAAGTGGGCTCGGCCCCTCGGAGACTCATTCAGTTTCTACTGGAGATGCAGAGACCCCTAGTGGCAGAACATGACATTGTCCTTGTAATAAAAGATGTTGAAATTAACTTAAGAAAAACATCGTCTGTTGTTTCAGGTTGAGCAGTCGTTCAGTTACCTGGATATTCAGGGGATCAGCAGCAACAAGCCCACTCAGGTACACACACACACACACACACACACACACACACACACACACACACACACACACACACACACACAGACACACACACAAACAAACAAAATACCTGTCACATTTAAATTTTAATCCTAATTTCAAAATTTAAGATGTTTTCTCTGTTTCACCGTATTATGGTGGTGTTATTTGGTGGTGTGTGTGTGTGTGTGTGTGTGTGTGTGTGTGTGTGTGTGTGTGTGTGTGTGTGTGTGTGTGTGTGTGTGTGTGTGTGTGTGTGTGTGTGTGTGTGTGTGTGTGTGTGTGTTCAGTTGGTGTTGGAGCACGAGCGCGGCCCCTGGAGCCTCCGGCTGAACTCGGTGGAGGAGGTGGACGAGGTCATCGCTCATATCGGCAGCTGTCTGCACCGGATCTGTCCCACGGGTTCACCTGTGTAGGTACCACACAGGCCGCAGTTACACCCTCAGACCCCCAGGGGGATGACACACCACATTGAACCTGGTTGGAGGTTTTGTGGACAAGATGTCTTCACCTGACGTGGACATTATAAATGTGGACGATGTGTTTGAAGGTGAATGTTTCTTTCTTCTTTGAGGAAGGAAGGTGATGAGGAAGTTGAGTCTCAAGCCTCCGGAGAGGACGGCGGCGCTTCAGGCCATGTGGGACGACCAGGGCTCGGCTGAGCTCGGACCCTGCGGTAACCAGCCGCACATCTTACATGTGTTCGTCAGTGAAACGTCCGAAGTGTTGAAAGGTTAAAGAGACTTGTTGTTTTCAGGTGGTTTCTCTCATCAGTACTGGTGTGTGTGTGATAACCTGGGGGTGCCGTACAGGGAGGAGGTCCAATGGGTCAGTGACGTCTTCTTCTGCATCTGTTTTTAATGACTCTCACGTCCCTTCTCTTCCTCCTCTGCTTTGTGTTGCACCTGAACGCACCATCATTAATCTGTCTCCTCTTCCTGTCTGTCCCACTTGTCCTCGTCGTCCAGGACGTGGACACCATCTATCTCACCCAGGACACCAGAGAACTCAACCTGCAGGACTTTGTCCACCTGGAAAACAGGTTCGTCCTCGACTCAGCTGCTCAAAGTCAATTAGATGCTTTGGCTTCACTTTGTCCTGTCGTCCATCTTTACTTACAGAGTTTTACCAACAGATTAATTTGTACCGTAACTTTTAAATGTTTTGTTTTATTGTTTTTATTCGTGTTCACAAAAACAATATTAAAGTTTATTCTTATTTTTGCTCCAAAGAATAAAACAACGTTTGTCTGAATATGTAAATTCTTCTTCTTCTTCACAGGGATTTGGTGGCGATCATCGCAGCGCTGGAGTTCAACCAGTGGTTCACCAAACTCTCCACCAAAGACTACAAACTGGTAACAAGCTGCCGGACACTTTTACCCAGAATTCCCTCTGCACCACACAAACAACCACACACACAATCAGACGATGCTCACTTCTTAAATTAGTAATAACGAAGTGAGCTCGACCACATGGTGATGAATGATTGGTTTTTATAAACGAGCTGTAGATCACGTCTCTAATCTTATTGGCTGTCATGTTGTGATGTCATAGTGACGTCATGATGACATCATTCCCACCATATGATTAACAACAATACTTTGATCTACATGAGCCTCACGTCTATTGTCCAATAGGATGCAGAGATTTTTCAACTATGCTTGACATCATTTGTGATGTGATGGTGTGTGTGTGTGTGTGTGTGTGTGTGTGTGTGTGTGTGTGTGTGTGTGTCTGTGTGTCTGTGTGTGTGTGTGTTGCCCAGTCGACAGACGTGTGCGATCAGATCCTCAGGGTCGTGGCTCGATCCAGTCGACTGGAGGAGCTGGTTCTGGACAACGCTGGACTCAAGAGGTCAGAGGTCAAATAAAAGAACTGGTCACGCTCATGTGAATCAGTGTCAGTTAGTGTTTTCATGTCTTTGTGTTGCATGGAGGTTTGTGTGTTTGTGTGTTTGTGTGTTTGTGATGTTCTGTCGCTCACATTTCTCGTCAGTGATTTTGCTCAGAAACTGGCCGGCGCTCTGTCACAAAACCCCGCCTCCACGCTGCACACACTCAACCTGAGCAACAACTCGCTGGAGGACAAAGGTTAGAACACACACACACACAGACTCACACAGACTCACACAGACTCACACAGACTCACACAGACTCACACAGACAGTGCAGGTTGCAGATACAGGTGTCAGGTTAATCTCAGGTGTGAGCTGGACCAATGGAGGCTTCTCTGTGCAGGTGCTGCTGCTCTGAGCGCTCAACTCGCCAAACTGCCGATGGGCCTGAAGCACCTGAACCTCTGCAGGACGTCCATGTCTCCTAAAGGTGAACAAACACACAGAGACAACACATCTTCCTCTTTCTGAAGAGTTTCTTCAGGTCAGTTTTGTATTTGCAGGAGTGAACATCCTCTGTCAGTCTCTCTGTGCGAACCCAGTCGTGGCCACCACCCTCACACACCTCGACCTGTCGGGAAACTCGCTGCGAGGCGACGACCTCCAGGTGCGGCTCCGCCTCTCGTCTCATCTCCGGCTCCGCCTCTCGTCTCATCTCCGGCTCAACGCCAACGTTTATTCAATTTATGTTTTTATGATTTTCTTCACAGAACCTGCACAGTTTCCTGAGTCACTCCAACAGTCTGGAGACTCTGGATCTGTCCAACAGCGACTGCTCTCTGGAGCAGGTGAGCAGCACACACACACACACACACACACACACACACACACACACACACACACACACACACACACACACACACACACACACACACACACACACACATATTTGTGTTCTTCCAGTTTCACGTCCGTCACGTGTTAGAAACCTCATCAACACGTCCACTCGCTCTCTGGGAAGCTTCCACACATTGTCCTGCTGTCTCCTCACATGGACTCACTCTGACATGTTACAGACATACAGAACCTGCAGAACATGTAAGGAACATGTGAGGAACATGTGAGGAACATGTCAGGAACATGGTTGTCCTGTTTGTGTACTTCCTCTTTTGTCTCAGTGTAATTTCTGTGTTTTCCAGGTGTGTTCGTCTTTGCTTCGAGGATCTTTGAAGCATCTCTCCGTCCTGAACATGTCAAAGACCGTCTTCTCTCACAGGTCAGACGTTAAACCTGAACTCATCAAACAGTGTCCAGTGTTATTATACATGATACACGAGGAGGAAGCCAAAAGGAAATTAAGGCGAACAGGACGAGCTTCTCTTCGTTCCCACGTTCTCTTCCTGATTGGTTCCTTTTCAGTCACATGTTCTTACCGTGTCGATACTGACGCGTCGTCTCTCCTCGCTCTCACACAGGAAGTGTAAAGAAATCCCTTCGTCCTTCAAGCAGTTCTTCAGCGGCTCTCAGGCTCTGAGCTCCGTCAGCCTGTCGGGAACCCGGCTGCCGCTGGAGGCTCTGAAGTAAGAAAACTGCTTTTTATCAGGACGGTAAAAAACATCGCAGAGGTTTAACAGGAAGTGGAAAAGGCTTCAGTCACAAAGTAAACAAAAGCTCGTACGTCCAAACGTGATAAACAGAAGGTGCAGGACAGAAGGGACGGAAACCAGAAGACGAGAAATGTCCACACACTAGTTGATGATCTCACAAACTTTCTATTTGACCTCAGAGGACGGTAACGCTTCAGGTTCAGGCCCTTTGGGGTTGGGCCCCGCCCCCACTGACAGCCACACAGCCTGTTTGTTCCATTTTTATTAGAAGACAGTTTGTGGATTTAGTCTGAGGATGAGGATCTTTGACTCTTGATGTTCTTTCCGTGTGCAGGTCGTTGCTGCTGGGCCTCGGCTGTAACCCCAGCCTCAGCGACGTTTCTCTGGATCTCAGCTGCTGTGAGGTAAAACACACATGAACTCAGATAAACAGCTGATAAATGAAAATAGATATCCACAGTTTGCTTTGTGAGATTGTGACAAAGCAACGTCTGTTTGCTCGTAGCTGCGTTCAGGAGGCTCCCAGATCCTGGAGGGCTGCATCGCAGAGATCCCCAACATTTCCAGTTTGGACATTTCTGACAACGGTGAGGACATCTTTGGACGTTTTACGAACTGAACTGACTCTGATCGTGACTCGTTTCTGTCTCCTCAGGTCTGGACATGGATCTAATCACTCTGCTGGTGTGGCTCGCCAAGAACCGCTCCGTCAGAACCCTCTCACTGGGCAAGAACTTCCACAACATCAAGTCCAAGTGGGTGAAAAACCTCTGAAACATCCTGGTTGTTCCAGTTGTTCTGGTTCCATGTATATTGATGCTCATTGAACTGATGCTCCTCCAGAAATGTGTCTCCAGTCCTGGACAACCTGGTCCACATGATTCAGGAGGAGGATTCAGTGAGTTTCAAATATTTATTCATTATTTAATTTCCTGTCTTTATTTCATCCATCAGGCGTTTTGGATGAAATCGTCTGATTAAAAATCGCTCCCCTCTCTCTCCTCCTCTGCAGCCGCTGACCTCGCTGTCCTTGGCGGATTCCCGGCTGAAGGCCGACCTCTCCATCGTCCTCAACGCTCTGGGCAGCAACACGTCTCTGACCAAGCTGGACATCAGTGGAAACGCCATGGGAGACATGGGCGCCAAGATGCTGGCGAAAGCTCTGCAGATCAACACCAAACTCAGGTGAGCACCAGAAACAACCGATCACAGAGGTCAAGTGTTTAGAGCTCAGTCGCCTCAGTCTCCTCCTCCTCCTCCTCCTCCTCCTCCTCCTCCTCCTCCTCCTCCTCCTCCTCCTCCTCCTCCTCTGTGTGTGTCTGCAGGACGATAGTGTGGGACAGAAACAACGTCAGTTCTCAGGGACTCCAGGACGTCGCTGCCGCTCTGGAGAAGTGAGTGTTTGTCTGTTTGTTTGTTTCTCAACCGATTTCCAGCAAAGAGACAACTCACTGTAATTCAGGCGTCTTCTTCAAGAAGACAACAACTCCCATGATCCCACGCTGCTTCACGACATCATCAAACTAGCTCTTTTGTTATTGTTTTGATTAGGAGACCCCTAGTGGCCAAAGTTACATATTGTGAGTTTATTGTATCAGACGTTTTCTCAGAAATAAATTGATCTTGATGAAAAAAATATTTAGAGGACTGATATTTATGAGAGTTCTTTCATTTTTATTATTTTATTATTATTGTTCTAATGCTGCATTTACTTTATTTAATCGTTTTAATCCGGTTTAACGATTAAACACTGTAACTGTCCTGTGTACGTTTATTATTTGTCACTATTCTAGTGTTAAATGGTTTAAACCCTGATGTGGATCTTTGTACATTTTACAAAATGTGTTAAGTTTCTTATTCCTCGTTCTATCAGGAACTACACCATTCGCTTCATGCCTGTTCCCATCATGGACGCTGCTCAGGCGCTGAAGGCGAACCCGGAGAAGACGGAGGACGCCTTATTAAAGGTCCCTTTATAATCATATGTATAATAAGAAATCATGTTGCACAGAGTTCTGTAGTCAGGTTCCTGTGTGGTGTTGCAGATGGAACAGTATCTGCTGAGGAACCACGAGACACGTAAATACCTGCAGGAGCAGGCGTACAGGCTGCAGCAGGGGATCGTCACCACCACCACACAACAGGCAGGAGACCACACAGCTGGAGCCTAACTGGGATTGGCTGAGCGGCCTCTGACCTCTGACCTCTGACCTCTCCTTGTCTACAGATGATGGATATGATGTGCGTGAAGGTGCAGGATCACCTCAACTCTCTGAAGTTCACGGAGAGCAGCTCGGTTCAGGAGGACATGAAGGTGGCGGAGAACCTCATGAAGGACGCCAGGAACTCCAAGACGGTGAGACGACGTGACAGGAGACAATCAGAGGAGAACAAAAGATTCAGGGATTAAACTTTGTGGTCTTCTTCTCTGTTTATCTGGCTCATCCCTGCAGCTCCTCCCCAACCTGTACCACCTGAGGAGCGGGGGGGGCAGGGGCGCCTGCGTCGGAGCCATTCAGGACAAACTGGAGTCGATGGCTGGAGAGGTGGCGAGGGTGATGGACGAACAGCTGCAGGTACCGAGCTCACAGCGTTTAGCTGCTGCTTCTAACAAACTCTAAATCCCTGAGTTTAACCTCGCTCCTCCTCCTCCTCAGACGATGCTGGCGTCCATGGTGGACGCTGCTGAGGGCCTGTGTCCTCACGTGATGAAGAGGAGCAGCCTTAGTCAAGAGCTGCTGACGGCCGGAGCCGGGAGGATGACCATCCCCCGCAGCTTCATCACCACCACGCTGCTGGAGCAGTCGGGCGTCGACATCATCAACAAGATCAGGTCTGATTGGCCACATGATGTCTTGAAGCTTTTCTTCTTCCTGCAGTTTAAAGGTTTTAAATATCTGATCATTTTCTAATGTGGGAGCCACAGAGTCAAAGATCTGATGACGTCCGTGAATCATGATTTAAATCTGACTGAGAAGATGACTTTTTATAATAATATTAATAAACCATACAGAACCTTTCGAGGTAAGTCTGAGACGTGGTCCCCGGCCGTCAGTCTGATTTTCTGTCCTGTGGTTTTTGTTTTTTCAGTGAGGTGAAGCTCAGCTTGGCGTCGTGTCTGTCCGATCGCATCGTGGACGAGATCCTGGAGTCTCTGTCCAGGTCACAACACACTCTGGTGAGTCTGGCCTCCATCTTTCTGTTCGTCTCTCTTTTTGTTGTGTCTCCTCATCCCTCCGTCCTCCCTCCGTCTCCAGGCCGACCATCTGAGCAGGAAGGACCCGCCTCTGCTGCGTCACGCGCCTCACATGGAGGCCGAGGTTCTGGACGAGACGGTTCTGCAGTCGGAGAACCAGAACCAGGAGCAGGAACACAAACCACAGCGGAAACACGGGCTGCAGGATATGGACACGTGCATGGTAGGAAAGAATTATTGATAACGTGTTAATATGACGTGTATGATGATGTCGTGTGAATCGATCCAGAGCCTGAATCATTTCTTTATGTCGCAATGAGTCTGGTTCACACCTTAAAATTAAAATTAATAATTATAACTCTGAATTTGTATTTAATACTTTTACACTTATCATCATTTAATACATTAATGTGTAAATAGTTCTGATCGTAATGAGGTCATCATCTGCACAGTCCTTGTACGTGTTAGTATTTTGTTGTATTTAGATTTTAATTAATTTGCCAGAAATGAGATAAAACTCACATTAAACAATTTGAAAGATGAACTTCACTGATCTTCTATAAAGAAATCGTGATAATATCGTTATCGCGATGTCTTTTGGCCACAATCACTGAACTTGAGCTAAAACTTAAATGATCTGTTTGAGTTGAAATATAAAAAAGATCCAATGTTTGCTCCTCAGATGACGAAGAGGAAGAGTATTCTGGTGAGGATGCTGCGTCCCGTCTCTGTGGCCTTCGGTGGGTGAAACACAAAATCACACAACAAATAAACTCAGTCCAACTCTGTCACGTTAAAATTAATAAATTAATAACATTATATTTATATTTTATAATATTTTTGTATATCCCGACAGAGATGGAGTTTGACCTGGACAAAGCTCTGGAGGAGGTTCCCATCCATGTTGAGGACCTTCCTCTTCCTCCTCCTTCTTCGCCGTTACCCGACAGGATGTCAGCGTACAGAGACCTCCCTCCTCCCCCGAGGTCCATGGACACGAGGTCCCTCCCTCTGGGCGATCTGCTGCCGGTGGACCACAAGCTGCTGGAGCATCGCACCAAACTACGACCGAAACCCAAGAAGAGGACGAAGCCCAGTCGACCACGTGTAGGTTTCTGTCGGACTGAGGGTCGAGACCTTTGATGAGTGAAGTCAAATGAATCCAAGACGAGCTGCTGACTCATTTCTCCACCGTTCCCTTTCAGCGACAGGCCGCCGGCGGCTCGGCGCCACCAGACGGCGAGCAGAACAGCATCATGGGAAAGCTGGACGAGGGCCTGGACGACTTCTTCTCCAAGAAAGTCATCAGACTCAGCTTCAAGTGAGAGTTTGAACATGTAGAAGTAGAGTTGTGTGTCGTCAGCGTAAAAAATGATTTGTATCAAAAAGTGTGAAAACTGAGATTTGATTGGTTCATAAAAACAAAACTCCCAAAAGTAAAAGTAAAAAGTTGATCTTGTTTTCTTCAGACTTCCATCTGTCAAAGGTTCAGCGTCAAACCCGCAGGAAGCAACAGAGAAGAAACGTGAGTCCAGGAAGAGCGGCTTCTTCAACCTCATCAAATCCCGGACGTCCCGCTCAGAGAAGAGCCACGGAGCCGCCGCCATCACGCCTCCTCAGCCCGTGACCTCCAGCACCGCCGCCCCCTCTTCTTCTGTCAGCCCCGTGACTGAGGAGCCCACATCCCCTGCACCGCCCATAAAGAACGCCGCCCCCCCAGCGGAGCCGCATCAGGAGCTCCACAGGGCGCAGGCCGTGAACCACTCAGATTCAGAGACGGAGGTCTGTCCTGCTTCTGCTGAGGAGGAGAAGGAGGAGAAGGAGGAGGAGGAGGAGCACCCCCACAAACCTCGCCATATTGGAGTTCCTGTGATGGGAATGGACCTGATGGCTGAGATGAAGGCCCGACAGGAGAGGATGGCTGTGAAGAAGGTGGGTTTGGTCACATTGAGTTCTTCAAATAACGTATTCAAACGTATGTGCTGCTGATAACTGACGTGTCCTCAGCGACACATTAAACCTGTGTGTGTGTCTTCAGTCTGAGTCGTCGTCCTCTCAGGACAAAGTGGACGGAGACAAAGGTGAATCTCTTTAATATCCTGATAAATATAAATATATTGATATGATTTAAACTGTATCGTGAAAAGTGAAACTTCACATCCTGCAGCCATGTCCGACATCCACCCCCCCGTCCCGGCGGAGAACGAAGAGTCCAGACCGGAGCCGCCCCCCAGGTCCAAACCGCCGAGCGTCAGCCCCAGACCGCCTCCGTGCCAGGCCGCCAAACCCCCGCCGGGTCCCACCAGTCCCACCAGTCCCACCAGTCCCACCTGTCCCACCGGTCCCACCAGTCCCACCAGTCCCACCTGTCCCACCGGTCCCACCAGTCCCACCAGTCCCACCGGTCCCACCAGTCCCACCTGTCCCACCTGTCCCACCGGTCCCACCAGTCCCACCAGTCCCACCAGTCCCACCGGTCCCACCAGTCCCACCAGTCCCCTGCCGAGCAGCACCAACGTTCACGGTACACAACGCTTTACTGAGTCTTCTGCTCAATCACAAGAAGATACGTATATTCATCCCCTCAAGTAGGAAAGTAGTTTAAATCTCAGTCTGTGTTTTTCTTCTCAGACGACTCCACTGAGGCTCCAGCAGCCAAAGCCCCACTTCCTGCTCCTCGCCTGAAGAGGGCGCCGTCGGAGCAGGAGCGAGAGAGCGTGAGCAGCAACTCTGCAGGACGCCTGTCGCCAGTGGACGGTTCGTGTCTCTGTTCGATTCCCACACACTCGACACTGGCAGCACTTATAGTTTTAAACTCTATGTGGAACATTAAAACAACGCAAAACGGTTTGTTCACGTCAGTTTTAGAAGAAGGATTTAAACATTTAAATATTTATACATTTAAACATTTACTATTTTTCAGCTTTAAAATATTATCTGATGCAAATTGACTAAAGAAAAGTCAGATTACAATAAAAAGTCAGATACATTTAACTACTTTTTCATGGTCCACTGTCCAATATGTATTTAAAACTGATAAATACCCTGATGAACCAGAATAATCATTTCTCATCTAATATTATGGTTCCAGATCATTTTATTACTTTTATTATTGAGCAGTTTTAGGATCATATTGAAGCTTCTACTTTCTTGTATTCATCATTTTATTTGTCCTAAGTTCATGTTAAAAACAATCATCCGAACCCCAGGACGCCACGCCGCAGTGGCTGCTGGGAATTCAGCTGTTTCTTCCGATGAGTCACTGTGAGCTGATAAATATAACGTGTGACGCCTCCACACCCGAGGCCCGTGTCGCCTGCAGCGCACGTTCAGTCGCAGCCTGTTGTCGACACGTCCAAGTGTCAGTGTGCGTGTTGTGGGTCCACACTCGACTTGTGTAATTAACACTTAGAGGAAGTCGGTGTTTTTCCTTAAAGCGACGATTCTTCTGTGTAATCACAAGAGGGAGAACAGGAGGCGTTTCACAAACTGACAAACTGACAAAGTGTGTTTCACTTCACAAAACTCTTTAAAAACACGATTTTATTTCTTCTCAGTAACACATGTAGTTAAATGTGTTTCAGGTAATCAGATTACAATCTGACACGTTGACCACATGACACTGTTAAAGGTCACTGACGGATCTGCTTCCTCTCGTCTCTCGTTTCAACAGCCGACTTTTCCGGAGACGCTGGCGATGCCTTTGACCCCGGTGCAGGGGCGGAGCCCGGTGCAGGGGTGGAGTCCGAGGCAGGGGCGGAGCCCGGTGCCGGCGGCGGCAGGCAGTGGTCGTCTCTGAAGAGTTCAGCCCCTCCTCCTTCCGACAGGGAGGCGGACCGAGAGCGCACCAAGTCCCTCCCCGCTTATGGTTTGAATAATCACATTCTCAAAACGTAGCAAGAATTACAAATTTGTTTATGGTTAATTAATGATAATCAACAATAGATAAGTTAATCAATTATTAATACTCAGCTATATTTCATATTTGTTCTCAGTTTGAGGTTCTTGTGGTTGTTGTCTCTCTCTCTCTGTAGCGGCGCCTCTGTCGCTGGCCGACACAGATCTGAGTCCGGCCGAGGACGAGACTGAAACGGCCGATCTCAAGTCTGACGGCAAATCAGAGGAGGAGTCCGGTGACGAGGCTCCTTCGGTCTGACGCCAGCGAGACGTTTAGAATCCGACGTTTCAGGACAATCACTCGTGTGCTCGGATGACATTGAGTTTTCTTAACAGTTCCTGGTGAGGCTCGTGTACTCAGAAGAGGTTCCTGACCTGGGATCAGCCGGGTTTCATCAGCGTCTCCAACAGGATCATTATCTGAGGCTCCATCTTCTCCACGGAACAGAGAACTGTCAATCAGGAGCAGCAGCTAGAAACAGAAACAAAAATTATATCTCAAAATATGTCAAAAACCAAAGAGACGATGAAACTGATTCAAACTGAAACGAACGTTATTTTTTTTTGGTCTTATTGTGTTTAATTTGAATCGACTGTTAACGACCAGTTCAAACCTGCTGAGGGTTTTATTTCATCTAAAGGCAACAGAGACGGCAAAAAGATTTATGTTTAATTTGATGAAATATGATGAAAGACTCGGCTGCGAGTTGAGATTTTGAAGCGTTTATTTAAACATTCCTCTTGTTCATGACTAGAAAATATTTCAGGTCAGTTTCTGTGGATAATATAATTTGAATGACACTGTAAAACATACAAACTTATCCTCTCTAACACATTATTCTCCTTTTTGACTTTTCAGTTTTCAGTTTAAGTTTTTAGTTCTTGAAATAAGACGGAATAAGAGAAGTCACAGCTTCAACTGTCACAACCAGCTGCAGTTGAAGAGTGAAGCTGAACTGAGATCAGTTAAAAACACTCTGAAGTTATTAAAAACCAGAGTTTATCTCCAATATTCAGCAGGAAACTGTTAAAACATGAAGAATTCTGAACAGAGTTCGGTGGATTTGTTCCAGCTGCAGCTCTTCAGGGTCAGGAAGCAGAGGATCATGGGTAATATCCAGAGGGACGACCCAGTCAACACATTGAGACACTTTGTTTATTCTGCACATGAAACCACTTCCAGTAAAGAAAATAGTGACATGAATCAAAATATATTAAATATGTATATTAATATAAGCAAGCCTTAGAGGTAATCACCACATGTGGCTGCAGGGGGCGCTGTTGCTCAGTAAGTTACAGTGTGTTGCTTTAAACCTCAGCAGTCGTCTTCTCCTGAGTCGACAACAAGTCGTGAACATGTCACCACGAACATCACATGACCACGAGAAACCAGAGCGTCGCTGCTCCGCCCACTGAGGTGTCACTTCAACCAATGAGATTCTTCTGGCAGAAAACTAAAACTTTAACTTTCCAGATGTTGTTCTTTAAAAACTAAAATCCTTCTTCTCCTCTGATGTGACCTGTCACCGCTGCTGTATCGTCTCATTCTGACGTCTGTCAATCACCGACTGCTGCACTGACACGTGTTTATGTCCCGATGTAAATACTAACGTTGAAATGGGTTTTAATCAGAGTCACGTACACGAACTCTGGGGTTTTACTGTCATTGGAGCAGAAATCTGATTTATTATTTTCATTTAAGAGACTTGGTGATGGTTTTCTTTATACTGGGACAATATTTTTGAAATATTTTGCTTTTTAAAAAAAAAGATATGTTATATTGTTTATATGTGAGTGGACCTTCACACCTTCACACCTGGAAACATCTGTATTTGTATGTTTATATGAATAAATCCTGTTTCCCAGCTCTGACTCTCTCTCTCTCTCTTTATCTCGCTCCTCCTCCTCCTCCTCCTCTTCCTCTCTTCATAAACCAGCTGCTGAATCTCTCTCCCCTCGATTCTCTGAGTTCGGGAGACGAGTGAAGCTGAAATCAGAATCAAATTAACTTCAGTCTTTGTCTCTGACGTCGTTCGGTGGCAGAATCTCTTCCTCTTGTTTCTGAGTCGAGTGGCCAGCGGCTCGGCCTCTGGACGGGTCGGCACCATGGACCTGGACCGGCTGGACGCCTCAGGGTTTTCACACATCTGGACACTTCTGGACGTGGACGGTAAGAACCTCAGTGACATCGCTCGGTGTCTCCAGATGTTTCACCATAAATAAACGCTGGTTCATTTAACTGAGCTTCATTCAAAGAAAAGAGACTTCAGTTCATTTCCATAATGAATGATCTTGTTTTTTTATTGTTCTGTGGATTCATCCACTCAATGTACAGTGCAATTCAAATAACATTAACTTTATTAACATAAACTCAGTGAACATGCTCCATAGAGAAAGAGGAAGTTTATTATCAGTTTTAGAAATTATTAGTCGTGACAGTTTTTTACAGCAAAAGATTACGTTACATTATGTTTTGTAGAATAAAAATAAATAAATGGGTTATTTATGTTTATTTAACGTTTACCTTGACGTGTTAGTTTGGTCCGTGTCCCATCTGCTCACATGGAGGAGGCAAGGTTAATTATCTATACTGTGGTCAGCCACCAGGGGGTGATGGAGATGTTTTGGCTTCACCCTTGTGAGCTGTCATGTCGTCCATCTTTATTTACAGACTCTGATTGACACTATTTTATATTTGCGTCACTTGTCAGACAGAAAAAACACATTTTACATGAACGTGTTAAATTGAACATGTTAGTGTAGTTTTATTATTATTACTATCATCATTGTTATGTTAATACTTTAACTCAGTGACGTTGTAGCTGAGTCCAGCTGCTTGTTGGTTGTTGTTGTTTGTTTCGTTAGATCACGGTTACATCGAAGCGACGCAGCTCGACGACTTCTTCCGTCGCGTGTTGGAGAAACGGGGAAAGAAGGTGAAGAGAGAGAACATGAGGCTGCACTGATGCAGTGCAGCCACATGGTGGCAGTGTCTCCAAATGTGCTGTTCTCTGATCGGACCACCGGGGGGCACTGAAGCCCCAAATGTTCAATCTACATGTATTAAGTGCAAATATTATATTTATTACAAATACTACTACAAAATCCAATACTTTACTAAATCCATCCAGCTGCTATTTTGAAAACCAGATACTTGCTTTGTCAGAGACGACACTAATAAATATCGTTAATAGAGTTTTATTGTGAAAACCTAAATTAACCCTTCATATTCACATTGGGAGACGTTCTTCTTCACGGGAGTCCACCGGGTTTTTCTACAGTAGCCAGCAAGGGACAAACCAAACACTGTTTCAGTTGCAATCTGCAGCCTCACCACTAGATGCCACTAAATCCTGCAAACTGAACCCTCAGTTTACCACCACTGTTTGTGAACATTTTAATTTCTGTTTGTATATGAAACTAATTCACTAATTCTAAACTGTGTAATGGGTTTTAGGATTGATAAAGACTCTCGTTGTACCAGAGAACAACTTGTTTATACTTTACTGTTTCACATTTCAAGGTTTTTAGTCTAAAGTCCAGTCAAACATGATCTCCACAGAGAGAAGAGATCACTGAGCACAACATCAGGCGACTGAGAGAAAGGTTCATGTCGGCTTATGACGTCTCAGCTGTCGGACGTCTGCAGATCCAAGAGGTACGATTCCCTTCAGCTCATTTCTGGAATAAGACTCTGACGAGAGCAGGTCGTGTGTTTACACGTGACTCCTGACGTGCTGCTGCAGAATAATCAGTTCTTCAATCCAAGAACACAAGTGAACAAATCTGCAGTTTAGGACACGTCATGAATCAGCTGAGAGTTTTTTCAGGAACTTTGTAAGAAAAGACTTAATAAGAAATTGTTAAATGAGGCCAACTGTGATGAAGTGATGTCTTTGCAGCTCGCAGCCATGATGCTGCCGGAGGAAGAAAAGTTCCTGCTCCTGTTTCACAGAGAGACGCCGCTGGACAACAGCGTGGAGTTCATGAGGGTGAGGTCAAAGGTCAACAAGTAGTGATGAGACATCGGTCCAGAGTGTTGATAGATGGACATTGTAAAGGAAACTGCAGCAGCTGGTTTTTGTAGTTTTGGGATATTTGTTGTGTTGTCTCAGATTTGTCTTGTTTGAGCAGATCTGGAGAAACTACGACACCGACAGCAGCGGCTTCATCTCAGCCGCCGAGCTCAAGGTAACGAGGAGAGAGACGCTCACATCACCTCGTTTGATCTCTGCAGTCCGACAACACGGAAAACCTCAGAACGACAGAGGAGCTGATGATATTTTCTCTCTTTAATTGTATTTTTTGTATTTGTCCCTGCAGGGCTTCCTTCAGGACCTGTTCCTCCAACACAGGAAGTCCATCCCCGCTGAGAAGCTGGAGGAGTACACTGTCTCCATGGTAACCTGCAGGGGGGGGGTTGTGACGGACGTCTGTTTGCCACTGACTCATAAATACATTTTATCTTTATGTTTCCTTCCCGCAGATGAAGATGTTTGATAAAAACCAGGACGGAAGATTGGATCTGAACGACCTGGCCAGGTAACACGTGACCAGGAGAGTGACTCACACGGGATCAGATCGACGCTGTAATCAGAGAAAAATACAATTTAATTAGTATAATATAGGGTTTATATTGAAAAATACCTTTTGCCATGAGGCTAATGCACTAAATCTCTAAAAACTTGACATTACCACAGTTAAATATTCTAAATTCAAGTTTATTTATATGTTTTTTCTGGAGCTTTTAACTGAATCTGATCAAACTTACACAGTTTAATAATAACCTGTCGTCTTTTAACTTTCAGCTGTGAAACATTTAGTTTTTAAATGAATTAAACTACATGTCTTTCTTGTTGTCGACAGAATTTTGGCTCTGAAAGAAAACTTCTTACTGAAGTTTAAGATGGACGTAAGTTTGGAGATTCAAGCATGAAATATTGATATTTTATTTTCCAATACTTTGTGTTTCCAGAGAAAGTTTAGTTTTGTGTCGTGAGTTCTTCATGGTGTTGGTGTGTGTGGTTGTTTGCTGTCAGGCCTGCAGTCAGGAGGACAGGAAGCGGGACTTTGAGAAGATATTCGCTCACTACGACGTCGTAAGTTTCAAATGTTTCAAAAGTTTCGAATGTCTAATACTGAAGAGTTTTTCTTCCTGTTTCCTGTTTGACCAGAGCAAGTTTACAAGGGCTTGAATATTTGGTTCATATACATTTGTGTGTGTGTGTGTGTGTGTGTGTGTGTGTGTGTGTGTGTGTGTGTGTGTGTGTGTGTGTGTGTGTGTGTGTGTGTGCAGAGTAAGACGGGTGCGTTGGAGGGTCCTGAGGTCGATGGATTTGTCAAAGACATGATGGAGCTGGCGAAGGTAAAACTACAAGATGTTTGAATGAATCATAAAAATCTTTTACTTCAAAGTATTTAATGAAAATAAAATGTCAAAGGTATTATGTGTAACTTGTTTTGCGTTGACCTCCGACCTCTCACCCCCTCTTCCCTCTCCAGCCCAGCATCAGTGGCACAGACCTGGACCAGTTCAGGAAAGCTGTGCTCGGCCACTGTGACATCAACGGAGACGGAAAGATCCAGAAGAACGAGCTGGCTCTCTGCCTCGGCCTGAAGCTCAGCTAACGTTCACAGCCTTTTCTTTCTTTCCTCATCTGTCTGTTACTTCCTCTCCTCTTCCCTCCTCTAACCTCCTCTTTTCTTTCCTCCATCTGTCTGTTACTTCCTCTCCTCTTCCCTACTCTTCCTCCTTCTCTTTCCTCCATCTGTCTGTTACTTCCTCTCCTCTTCCCTCCTCTTCCTCCTCTTTTCTTTCCTCCATCTGTTACTTCCTCTCCTCTTTCACTCTTCCTCCTTTCTTCCCCTTCCTCCCAGTGTATCTCCTTATTTTATGCCCATGAGCAAAGTATATTCCAATAGTTTTACATATTTTTCTGTATTAAATATTTGAAGAGAAGTGATGAAGATAATAAATATCGATCGATGTCATAACCTTGAGTCCTGATGTGCAGCTGGTGACTTGTGATGCATGACGTGATTTTCCTTTGTGATGTGATTAACGTGAAGTGGTTAATAAAATATATTTAATCTTTGTCACGTATGTTGTTCTTCAAATTTAATGCTTTTAACTAAACACATCATCCACTGAGATAAAGTTCATGAGGAGGAAGCTCTTCCGACACTGCACCTCATGAGTGTGACACACATTATCTACATGTGTCACATTGTAAATATCTATCATTCATATTGCTAATTTCTTTCATCTCTATATACTTTACACTGCTCTCTATTTGTATTATTTATGCACAAACGCACCACAGCAAATCTCTATGTATGAACCTACTTGGCGATAAACCCAGATTGTGATGAGACTTGGTGCAGACTGGATGGAGCAGTTGGGTGTTGGTGGAGGTTTGAGCTCCAGAGTGAGGTTCTCATCTTCTTGTTGAAGCACCAGACTCTGTGTAAATACTGAATCTATCCTTAAGGAAGTTTTTATTGCATTTCAAAATATAAAGTCACTCAAAGAGTTCAAACCTCTGCTGAGACGCAACGGTCTCCTTGTGAAAACACTTAAATTCACTTGATACACATTTTATCTGTTTTTTAACCTTGTTATTTTTCATCAAGATCCACTAAATAGTAAAGTAAATTAAATAGGGAAGGGAAAGTAAAAATATACAAATTCAAAATGCTAAGATGTGAACAACCCCTGGAGTTTTCTTTTGAAGTTCCCTGTGTTCGTTGTTTTTAAGGAAAACTTCAACACAATACTTTGCATTATTTTCAGGCTCATATTCACAATCTGACCAGTTTTCAAGATTCTCCAGAGAAGCTGGATGTTGGAACTACTTTGTTAGTTCCACTGTTCTTATTGAAGAAATAGTCCGTATGACATATGACGACATGCTCTGTCCGAGCTTTGTGCGTCAGGAGATTCATTCATCGTCCTCCACAGACAAACTCCAACGCAACATCTGAAATGTTTCAGTTGCAGCAGAAATCCCAGAGGTGGAGGAATCGAGCCTCATCACGACCCTTGAAACAGGCGGATGAAGCCACTTCAGAGATCTTTCTGCTGAGGCTTCAAACCTGAGTCCAATCATCTCATCAGTGTTCATGCAGCTCAGGCTCCTGCAGATAAAAGCACTGCGCTGGCTGCAGGCGTCAGAAAGCTGAATCGGAAGTTTCTTTTTCTGTTGTTTGATGTCAAGCAGCACAAGTTGTGTTGGTTGTTTGGCTTCAGCTTTCAGAAATGGCTTCTGGACTTTGTGTGAGGTACGATCAATTTGTTTTGTTAAGTCTTGAAAGTTCATTGTCTGTACCAAGTTGGTTTTCTTTAGTTCACATGTGAAATGATCTGCTTCCCAGGGTGCTCTTGCTCTCACTCTTAGCCTTTGGGCCACATGCTGAGGGTAAGTGAATTATTCTACACAAACCTCAGGTCCACTTCTGGTTATTTCTTAAATACTGACATGTTGTATCTCTCCAGCTCCGAGCTACAGAAGTGGAGGCTCCAGTGGAGTTACACCGTACTTTAAGTCACCTAGTGCTTTGCTCGGAGACCAAAATCCAGGTTTAGCCTCTTCCAGTTACGAGAGCTCTGCACAGGCTGATGGATCTCAAGGTGGCTCTGGACCCAGTTACCCTGAAGGTGGCTCATCTGATGAACTGGAGCCTGCTGGTGCTGGCAGTTATACTGGTTATTATGGAAGGCAAGTAGATGGTAACAATCAGGAAAGAAGAGTTTCTAGTTACAGGCCTGACCCAATAATTCCTTCAAAACCCAAAGAGAACCTGATGCAGCCCAGTCACCAAGCTATCCTTCAGACCAAAAAGGACATGTGGAATTTGTTTTCCAATGATGGAAACGCGTTTCAGTTAGGCGAAGTTTCAAGTCCTGGAATAATGACAGACTATGTGCCGTCGAGCGACCAGCCCAAGCCCCAGCAGCCGTCGAGCTACCAGCCCAAGCCCCAGCAGCCGTCGAGCTACCAGCCCAAGCCGCAGCAGCCATCGAGCTACCAGCCGAAGCCCCAGCAGCCGTCGAGCTACCAGCCGAAGCCCCAGCAGCCGTCAAGCTATCTGCCCAAGCCCCAGCAGCCGTCGAGCTACCTTCCGAAGCCCCAGCAGCCGTCGAGCTACAAGCCCCAGCAGCCGTCGAGCTATCTGCCCAAGCCCCAGCAGCCGTCGAGCTACCTTCCGAAGCCCCAGCAGCCGTCAAGCTACAAGCCCCAGCAGCCGTCGAGCTACCGGCCCAAGCCCCAGCAGCCGTCGAGCTACCGGCCCAAGCCCCAGCAGCCGTCGAGCTACCTGCCCAAGCCCCAGCAGCCGTCGAGCTACCAGCCCAGGCCCCAGCAGCCGTCGCGCTACCAGCCGAAGCCCCAACAGCCGTCGAGCTACCAGCCGAAGCCCCAGCAGCCGTCGAGCTACCAGCCCAAGCCCAAGCAGCCGTCGAGCTCATCTGATGAACTGGAGCCTGCTGGTGCTGGCAGTTATACTGGTTATTATGGAAGGCAAGTAGATGGTAACAGTCAGGAAAGAAGTGTTTCTAGTTACAGGCCTGACCCAATAATTCCTTCAAAACCCAAAGAGAACCTGATGCAGCCAAGTCACCAAGCTATCCTTCAGACCAAAATGGGCATGTGGAATTTGTTTTCCAATAATGGAAACGCATTTCAGTTAGGCGAAGTTTCAAGTCCTGGAATAATGACAGACTATGTGCCGTCGAGCGACCAGCCCAAGCCCCAGCAGCCGTCGAGCGACCAGCCCAAGCCCCAGCAGCCGTCGAGCGACCAGCCGAAGCCCCAGCAGCCGTCAAGCTATCTGCCCAAGCCCCAGCAGCCGTCGAGCTACAAGCCCCAGCAGCCGTCGAGCTACCTTCCGAAGCCCCAGCAGCCGTCAAGCTACAAGCCCCAGCAGCCGTCGAGCTACCTTCCGAAGCCCCAGCAGCCGTCGAGCTACAAGCCCCAGCAGCCGTCGAGCTATCTGCCCAAGCCCCAGCAGCCGTCGAGCTACAAGCCCCAGCAGCCGTCGAGCTATCTGCCCAAGCCCCAGCAGCCGTCGAGCTACAAGCCCCAGCAGCCGTCGAGCTACCTTCCGAAGCCCCAGCAGCCGTCGAGCTATCTGCCCCAGCAGCCGTCGAGCTACAAGCCCCAGCAGCCGTCGAGCTACCTTCCGAAGCCCCAGCAGCCGTCAAGCTACAAGCCCCAGCAGCCGTCGAGCTACAAGCCCCAGCAACCGTCGAGCTACCAGCCCAAGCCCCAGCAGCCGTCGAGCTACCAGCTCAAGCCCCAGCAGCCGTCGAGCTACCAGCTCAAGCCCCAGCAGCCGTCGAGCTACCAGCCCAAGCCCCAGCAGCCGTCGAGCTACCGGCCCAAGCCCCAGCAGCCGTCGAGCTACCGGCCCAAGCCCCAGCAGCCGTCGAGCTACCGGCCCAAGCCCCAGCAGCCGTCGAGCTACCGGCCCAAGCCCCAGCAGCCGTCGAGCTACCGGCCCAGGCCCCAGCAGCCGTCGAGCTACCAGCCCAAGCCCCAGCAGCCGTCGAGCTACCAGCCCAAGCCCCAGCAGCCGTCGAGCTACCAGCCCAAGCCCCAGCAGCCGTCGAGCTACCAGCCCAAGCCCCAGAAGAAGCCTGGAACTCCAAGCACAGATGACATGTGGGACTTTGCGCTTTCCCATGATGTCGCTTTTGACCCATATGAGGAGTTGCCCACTTACCCTGAAGTGAATGTTGGGCCTAGAAATTTCAGACCAACTTATATGGTGGCACCAAACCATCCTGGATGGCAGCAGCGAGTGGCACGTTAGTGACTTCATTGAGTTTGACTACATGTAAGTTCACTTCAGTGTTTACCTCTTTGCAAGTGAATGTAAATGACTTGTTTTCTTGCTAATGGTGTTTCTGTTCACAGGCGACTCTTCAGGAGACTCAGGCATCTTTGAGAAATTCAATAAAATATTTGAACTACACTTGCTGCCTATGACTGTTATTTGAGTGGTGCTAAACAATCTTGGGAAGAATTGTCTTGAATATGATCTAAACTGTTAGATTCTGAACACTGATGATCTTTGGTACAAGGCCAACATTATGAAAACAAACTTCTATACTAAACGTTTTCCTTATAGAAGTGAATTGTCTGAAAGTAACTAAACTTTAAGCAGTCAGTGACACATTCTTGTATTTACTGACACAACACCAAGTTAAACTTGAAGGAACATGTACCTCAAACATAACTGTACAGCTTAGCATTTTTCAAGTGTTCTACTCTGCTGCAGAAACTACTTCAGATTGGGTCTAAAACAAGCAGATGCCCAACTAGAGATGAGACGTTTTGCCAAGTGGGAGGTCGCACTGAGTCAAATTACAGAGGACGGACATCAAGAGTCTGAATCTCTGCAATGGACTGAAAATCAGACGAGGACTGATCCTGGATCAAGCTATTGATCTGCAGTATCTATAGCACAATACATGGCTTCTCAATATTCATATGCAAGAATACAATTGCATTCTGTGTTTGAACTCTGACCTTTCCCTCAGCTCCAAATTTAAATTGTCCACAACTTAAGAAACACCAGCTAGTTCAAATCATTTAAACTACTGTAGCTATGGAGCCTACTTTCAGTTACAGGGATCACATTGTGTGTGTGCAGAGTAAGACGGGTGCGTTGGAGGGTCCTGAGGTCAATGGATTTGTCAAAGACATGATGGAGCTGGCGAAGGTAAAACTACAAGATGTTTGAATGAATCATAAAAATCTTTTACTTCAAAGTATTTAATGAAAATAAAATGTCAAAGGTATTATGTGTAACTTGTTTTGCGTTGACCTCCGACCTCTCACCCCCTCTTCCCTCTCCAGCCCAGCATCAGTGGCACAGACCTGGACCAGTTCAGGAAAGCTGTGCTCGGCCACTGTGACATCAACGGAGACGGAAAGAACCAGAAGAACGAGCTGGCTCTCTGCCTCGGCCTGAAGCTCAGCTAACGTTCACAGCCTTTTCTTTCTTTCCTCCATCTGTCTGTTACTTCCTCTCCTCTTCCCTCCTCTAACCTCCTCTTTTCTTTCCTCCATCTCTCTGTTACTTCCTCTCTTCTTTCACTGTTCCTCCTTTCTTCCCCTTCCTCCCAGTGTATCTCCTTATTTTACGCCCATGAGCAAAGTATATTCCAACAGTTTTACATATTTTTCTGTATCAAATATTTGAAGAGAAGTGATGACGATAATAAATATCGATCGATGTCATAAACCTTGAGTCCTGATGTGCAGCTGGTGACTTGTGATGCACGACGTGATTTTCCTTTGTGAAGTGGTTAATAAAATATATTTAATCTTTGTCACGTATGTTCTTCAAATTTAATGCTTTTAACTAAACACATCATCCGCTAAGATAAAGTTCATGAGGAGGAAGCTGCTCCGACACTGCACCTCATGAGTGTGACACACATTATCTACATGTGTCACATTGTAAATATCTATCATTCATATTGCTAATTTCTTTAATCTCTATATACTTTATACTGCTCTCTATTTGTATTATTTATGCACAAACGCACCACAGCAAATCTCTATGTATGAACCTACTTGGCGATAAACCCAGATTGTGATGAGACTTGGTGCAGACTGGATGGAGCAGTTGGGTGTTGGTGGAGGTTTGAGCTCCAGAGTGAGGTTCTCATCTTCTTGTTGAAGCACCAGACTCTGTGTAAATACTGAATATATCCTTAAGGAAGTTTTTATTGCATTTCAAAATATAAAGTCACTCAAAGAGTTCAAACCTCTGCTGAGACGCAACGGTCTCCTTGTGAAAACACTTAAATTCACTAGATACACATTTTATTTAACCTTGTTATTTTTCATCAAGATCCACTAAATAGTAAAGTAAATTAAATAGGGCAGGGAAAGTAAAAATACACAAATTCAAAATGCTAAGATGTGAACAACCCCTGGAGTTTTCTTTTGAAGTTCCCTGTGTTCGTTGTCTTTAAGGAAAACTTCAACACAATACTTTGCATTATTTTCACGCTCATATTCACAATCTGACCAGTTTTCAAGATTCTCCAGAGAAGCTGGATGTTGGAACTACTTTGTTAGTTCCACTGTTCTTATTGAAGAAATAGTCCGTATGACATATGACGACATGCTCTGTCCGAGCTTTGTGCGTCAGGAGATTCATTCATCGTCCTCCACAGATAAACTCCAACGCAACATCTGAAATGTTTCAGTTGCAGCAGAAATCCCAGAGGTGGAGGAATCGAGCCTCATCACGACCCTTGAAACAGGCGGATGAAGCCACTTCAGAGATCTTTCTGCTGAGGCTTCAAACCTGAGTCCAATCATCTCATCAGTGTTCATGCAGCTCAGGCTCCTGCAGATAAAAGCACTGCGCTGGCTGCAGGCGTCAGAAAGCTGAATCGGAAGTTTCTTTTTCTGTTGTTTGATGTCAAGCAGCACAAGTTGTGTTGGTTGTTTGGCTTCAGCTTTCAGAAATGGCTTCTGGACTTTGTGTGAGGTACGATCCATTTGTTTTGTTAAGTCTTGAAAGTTCATTGTCTGTACCAAGTTGGTTTTCTTTAGTTCACATGTGAAATGATCTGCTTCCCAGGGTGCTCTTGCTCTCACTCTTAGCCTTTGGGCCACATGCTGAGGGTAAGTGAATTACTCTACACAAACCTCAGGTCCACTTCTGGTTATTTCTTAAATACTGACATGTTGTATCTCTCCAGCTCCGAGCTACAGAAGTGGAGGCTCCAGTGGAGTTGCACCGTACTTTAAGTCACCCAGTGCTTTGCTCGGAGACCAAAATCCAGGTTTAGCCTCTTCCAGTTACGAGAGCTCTGCACAGGCTGGAGGATCTCAAGGTGGCTCTGGACCCAGTTACCCTGAAGGTGGCTCATCTGATGAACTGGAGCCTGCTGGTGCTGGCAGTTATACTGGTTATTATGGAAGGCAAGTAGATGGTAACAGTCAGGAAAGAAGTGTTTCTAGTTACAGGCCTGACCCAATAATTCCTTCAAAACCCAAAGAGAACCTGATGCAGCCCAGTCACCAAGCTATCCTTCAGACCAAAAAGGGCATGTGGAATTTATCTCCCAATAATGGAACCGCATTTCAGTTAGGCGAAGTTTCAAGTCCTGGAATAATGAGAGACTATGCGCCGTCGAGCGACCAGCCCCAGCAGCCGTCGAGCTACCAGCCCAAGCCCCAGCAGCCGTCGAGCGACCAGCCGAAGCCCCAGCAGCCGTCAAGCTACCAGCCCAAGCCCCAGCAGCCGTCGAGCTACCAGCTCAAGCCCCAGCAGCCGTCGAGCTACCAGCCCCAGCAGCCGTCGAGCTACCAGCCCAAGCCCCAGCAGCCGTCGAGCTACCAGCCCCAGCAGCCATCGAGCTACCAGCCCAAGCCCCAGCAGCCGTCGAGCTACCGGCCCAAGCCCCAGCAGCCGTCGAGCTACCAGCCCCAGCAGCCATCGAGCTACCAGCCCAGGCCCCAGCAGCCGTCGAGCTACCAGCCCAAGCCCCAGCAGCCGTCGAGCTACCAGCCCAAGCCCCAGCAGCCGTCGAGCTACCAGCCCAAGCCCCAGCAGCCGTCGAGCTACCAGCCCAAGCCCCAGCAGCCGTCGAGCTACCAGCCCAAGCCCCAGCAGCCGTCGAGCTACCAGCCCAAGCCCCAGCAGCCGTCGAGCTACCAGCCCAAGCCCCAGCAGCCGTCGAGCTACCAGCCCAAGCCCCAGCAGCCGTCGAGCTACCAGCCCAAGCCCCAGCAGCCGTCGAGCTACCAGCCCAAGCCCCAGCAGCCGTCGAGCTACCAGCCCAAGCCCCAGCAGCCGTCGAGCTACCAGCCCAAGCCCCAGCAGCCGTCGAGCTACCAGCCCAAGCCCCAGCAGCCGTCGAGCTACCAGCCCAAGCCCCAGCAGCCGTCGAGCTACCAGCCCAAGCCCCAGCAGCCGTCGAGCTACCAGCCCAAGCCCCAGCAGCCGTCGAGCTACCAGCCCAAGCCCCAGCAGCCGTCGAGCTACCAGCCCCAGCAGCCGTCGAGTTACCAGCCCCAGCAGCCGTCGAGCTATCAGCCCCAGCAGCCGTCGAGCTATCTGCCCAGGCCCCAGCAGCCATCGAGCTACCTTCCGAAGCCCCAGCAGAAATCCCAGAAGTGGAGGAATCGAGCCTCATCACGACCCTTGAAACAGGCGGATGAAGCCACTTCAGAGATCTTTCTGCTGAGGCTTCAAACCTGAGTCCAATCATCTCATCAGTGTTCATGCAGCTCAGGCTCCTGCAGATAAAAGCACTGCGCTGGCTGCAGGCGTCAGAAAGCTGAATCGGAAGTTTCTTTTTCTGTTGTTTGATGTCAAGCAGCACAAGTTGTGTTGGTTGTTTGGCTTCAGCTTTCAGAAATGGCTTCTGGACTTTGTGTGAGGTACGATCCATTTGTTTTGATAAGTCTTGAAAGTTCATTGTCTGTACCAAGTTGGTTTTCTTCATTTCACATGTGAAATGATCTGCTTCCCAGGGTGCTCTTGCTCTCACTCTTAGCCTTTGGGCCACATGCTGAGGGTAAGTGAATTATTCTACACAAACCTCAGGTCCAGTTCTGGTTATTTCTTAAATACTGACATGTTGTATCTCTCCAGCTCTGAGCTACAGAAGTGGAGGCTCCAGTGAAGTTGCACCGTACTTTAAGTCACCCAGTGCTTTGCTCGGAGACCAAAATCCAGGTTTAGCCTCTTCCAGTTACGAGAGCTCTGCACAGGCTGGAGGATCTCAAGGTGGCTCTGGACCCAGTTACCCTGAAGGTGGCTCATCTGATGAACTGGAGCCTGCTGGTGCTGGCAGTTATACTGGTTATTATGGAAGGCAAGTAGATGGTAACAGTCAGGAAAGAAGTGTTTCTAGTTACAGTCCTGACCCAATAATTCCTTCAAAACCCAAAGAGAACCTGATGCAGCCCAGTCACCAAGCTATCCTTCAGACCAAAAAGGGCATGTGGAATTTATCTCCCAATAATGGAACCGCATTTCAGTTAGGCGAAGTTTCAAGTCCTGGAATAATGATGGACTATGCGCCGTCGAGCGACCAGCCCAAGCCCCAGCAGCCGTCGAGCTACCAGCCCCAGCAGCCGTCGAGCGACAAGCCCAAGCCCCAGCAGCCGTCGAGCTACCAGCCCAAGCCCCAGCAGCCGTCGAGCTACCAGCCCAGGCCCCAGCAGCCGTCGAGCTACCAGCCCAGGCCCCAGCAGCCGTCGAGCTACCAGCCCAGGCCCCAGCAGCCGTCGAGCTACCAGCCCAGGCCCCAGCAGCCGTCGAGCTACCAGCCCAAGCCCCAGCAGCCGTCGAGCTACCAGCCCAAGCCCCAGCAGCCGTCGAGCTACCAGCCCAAGCCCCAGCAGCCGTCGAGCTACCAGCCCAAGCCCCAGCAGCCGTCGAGCTACCAGCCCAAGCCCCAGCAGCCGTCGAGCTACCAGCCCAAGCCCCAGAAGAAGCCTGGAACTCCAAGCACAGATTTCATGTGGGACTTTGCGCTTTCCCATGATGTCGCTTTTGACCCATATGAGGAGTTGCCCACTTACCCTGAAGTAAATGTTGGGCCTAGAAATTTCAGACCAACTTATATGGTGGCACCAAACCATCCTGGATGGCAGCAGCGAGTGGCACGATAGTGACTTCATTGAGTTTGACTACATGTAAGTTCACTTCAGTGTTTACCTCTTTGCAAGTGAATGTAAATGACTTGTTTTCTTGCTAATGGTGTTTCTGTTCACAGGCGACTCTTCAGGAGACTCAGGCATCTTTGAGAAATTCAATAAAATATTTGAACTACACTTGCTGCCTATGACTGTTATTTGAGTGGTGCTAAACAATCTTGGGAAGAATTGTCTTGAATATGATCTAAACTGTTAGATTCTGAACACTGATGATCTTTGGTACAAGGCCAACATTATGAAAACAAACTTCTATACTAAACGTTCTCCTTATAGAAGTGAATTGTCTGAAAGTAACTAAACTTTAAGCAGTCAGTGACACATTCTTGTATTTACTGACACAACACCAAGTTAAACTTGAAGGAACATGTACCTCAAACATAACTGTACAGCTTAGCATTTTTCAAGTGTTCTACTCTGCTGCAGAAACTACTTCAGATTGGGTCTAAAACAAGCAAATGCCCAACTAGAGATGAGACGTTTTGCCAAGTGGGAGGTCGCACTGAGTCAAATTACAGAGGACGGACATCAAGAGTCTGAATCTCTGCAATGGACTGAAAATCAGACGAGGACTGATCCTGGATCAAGCTATTGATCTGCAGTATCTATAGCACAATACATGGCTTCTCAATATTCATATGCAAGAATACAATTGCATTCTGTGTTTGAACTCTGACCTTTCCCTCAGCTCCAAATTTAAATTGTCCACAACTTAAGAAACACCAGCTAGTTCAAATCATTTAAACTACTGTAGCTATGGAGCCTACTTTCAGTTACAGGGATCACATTGTGTGTGTGCAGAGTAAGACGGGTGCGTTGGAGGGTCCTGAGGTCGATGGATTTGTCAAAGACATGATGGAGCTGGCGAAGGTAAAACTACAAGATGTTTGAATGAATCATAAAAATCTTTTACTTCAAAGTATTTAATGAAAATAAAATGTCAAAGGTATTATGTGTAACTTGTTTTGCGTTGACCTCCGACCTCTCACCCCCCTCTTCCCTCTCCAGCCCAGCATCAGTGGCACAGACCTGGACCAGTTCAGGAAAGCTGTGCTCGGCCACTGTGACATCAACGGAGACGGAAAGATCCAGAAGAACGAGCTGGCTCTCTGCCTCGGCCTGAAGCTCAGCTAACGTTCACAGCCTTTTCTTTCTTTCCTCCATCTGTCTGTTACTTCCTCTCCTCTTCCCTACTCTTCCTCCTCTTTTCTTTCCTCCATCTGTTACTTCCTCTCTTCTTTCACTCTTTCTCCTTTCTTCCCCTTCCTCCCAGTGTATCTCCTTATTTTACGCCCATGAGCAAAGTTTTTCCAACAGTTTTATATATTTTTCTGTATTAAATACTTTAAGAGAAGTGATGAAGATAATAAATATCGATCGATGTCATAACCTTGAGTCCTGATGTGCAGCTGGTGACTTGTGATGCACGACGTGATTTTCCTTTGTGATGTGATTAACGTGAAGTGGTTAATAAAATATATTTAATCTTTGTCACGTATGTTGTTCTTCAAATTTAATGCTTTTAACTAAACACATCATCCGCTGAGATAAAGTTCATGAGGAGGAAGCTGCTCCGACACTGCACCTCATGAGTGTGACACACATTATCTACATGTCTCACATTGTAAATATCTATCATTCATATTGCTAATTTCTTTCATCTCTATATACTTTATACTGCTCTCTATTTGTATTATTTATGCACAAACGCACCACAGCAAATCTCTATGTATGAACCTACTTGGCGATAAACCCAGATTGTGATGAGACTTGGTGCAGACTGGATGGAGCAGTTGGGTGTTGGTGGAGGTTTGAGCTCCAGAGTGAGGTTCTCATCTTCTTGTTGAAGCACCAGACTCTGTGTAAATACTGAATATATCCTTAAGGAAGTTTTTATTGCATTTCAAAATATAAAGTCACTCAAAGAGTTCAAACCTCTGCTGAGACGCAACGGTCTCCTTGTGAAAACACTTAAATTCACGAGATACACATTTTATTTAACCTTGTTATTTTTCATCAAGATCCACTAAATAGTAAAGTAAATTAAATAGGGCAGGGAAAGTAAAAATACACAAATTCAAAATGCTAAGATGTGAACAACCCCTGGAGTTTTCTTTTGAAGTTCCCTGTGTTCGTTGTCTTTAAGGAAAACTTTAACACAATACTTTGCATTATTTTCACGCTCATATTCACAATCTGACCAGTTTTCAAGATTCTCCAGAGAAGCTGGATGTTGGAACTACTTTGTTAGTTCCACTGTTCTTATTGAAGAAATAGTCCGTATGACATATGACGACATGCTCTGTCCGAGCTTTGTGCGTCAGGAGATTCATTCATCGTCCTCCACAGACAAACTCCAACGCAACATCTGAAATGTTTCAGTTGCAGCAGAAATCCCAGAAGTGGAGGAATCGAGCCTCATCACGACCCTTGAAACAGGCGGATGAAGCCACTTCAGAGATCTTTCTGCTGAGGCTTCAAACCTGAGTCCAATCATCTCATCAGTGTTCATGCAGCTCAGGCTCCTGCAGATAAAAGCACTGCGCTGGCTGCAGGCGTCAGAAAGCTGAATCGGAAGTTTCTTTTTCTGTTGTTTGATGTCAAGCAGCACAAGTTGTGTTGGTTGTTTGGCTTCAGCTTTCAGAAATGGCTTCTGGACTTTGTGTGAGGTACGATCCATTTGTTTTGATAAGTCTTGAAAGTTCATTGTCTGTACCAAGTTGGTTTTCTTCATTTCACATGTGAAATGATCTGCTTCCCAGGGTGCTCTTGCTCTCACTCTTAGCCTTTGGGCCACATGCTGAGGGTAAGTGAATTATTCTACACAAACCTCAGGTCCAGTTCTGGTTATTTCTTAAATACTGACATGTTGTATCTCTCCAGCTCTGAGCTACAGAAGTGGAGGCTCCAGTGAAGTTGCACCGTACTTTAAGTCACCCAGTGCTTTGCTCGGAGACCAAAATCCAGGTTTAGCCTCTTCCAGTTACGAGAGCTCTGCACAGGCTGGAGGATCTCAAGGTGGCTCTGGACCCAGTTACCCTGAAGGTGGCTCATCTGATGAACTGGAGCCTGCTGGTGCTGGCAGTTATACTGGTTATTATGGAAGGCAAGTAGATGGTAACAGTCAGGAAAGAAGTGTTTCTAGTTACAGTCCTGACCCAATAATTCCTTCAAAACCCAAAGAGAACCTGATGCAGCCCAGTCACCAAGCTATCCTTCAGACCAAAAAGGGCATGTGGAATTTATCTCCCAATAATGGAACCGCATTTCAGTTAGGCGAAGTTTCAAGTCCTGGAATAATGATGGACTATGCGCCGTCGAGCGACCAGCCCAAGCCCCAGCAGCCGTCGAGCTACCAGCCCCAGCAGCCGTCGAGCGACAAGCCCAAGCCCCAGCAGCCGTCGAGCTACCAGCCCAAGCCCCAGCAGCCGTCGAGCTACCAGCCCAGGCCCCAGCAGCCGTCGAGCTACCAGCCCAGGCCCCAGCAGCCGTCGAGCTACCAGCCCAGGCCCCAGCAGCCGTCGAGCTACCAGCCCAAGCCCCAGCAGCCGTCGAGCTACAAGCCCAGGCCCCAGCAGCCGTCGAGCTACCAGCCCCAGCAGCCATCGAGCTACCTTCCGAAGCCCCAGCAGCCGTCGAGCTACAAGCCCCAGCACCCGTCGAGCTATCTGCCCAGTCCCCAGCAGCTGTCGAGCTACCTTCCGAAGCCCCAGCAGCCGTCGAGCTACCTTCCGAAGCCCCAGCAGCCGTCGAGCTACCTTCCGAAGCCCCAGCAGCCGTCGAGCTACCTTCCGAAGCCCCAGCAGCCGTCGAGCTACCTTCCGAAGCCCCAGCAGCCGTCGAGCTACCTTCCGAAGCCCCAGCAGCCGTCGAGCTACCAGCCCAGGCCCCAGCAGCCGTCGAGCTACCAGCCCAGGCCCCAGCAGCCGTCGAGCTACCTTCCGAAGCCCCAGCAGCCGTCGAGCTACCAGCCCAGGCCCCAGCAGCCGTCGAGCTACCAGCCCAGGCCCCAGCAGCCGTCGAGCTACCAGCCCAGGCCCCAGCAGCCGTCGAGCTACCAGCCGAAGCCCCAGCAGCCGTCGAGCTACCAGCCGAAGCCCCAGCAGCCGTCGAGCTACCAGCTGTAATGGCAGATTTGCATTTGTGTAATGTTTAATAGAAGAACAGATATGTATTTAGAAGAAGTAGATAACAAATGTGTTTCTGTGACTTACAAGAGTTGCAGAGGGGACTATAAGTGTTTATGGCCCTCACATGTGTGTCTTAGCAAATGCTTCACTGCAGGGGTTACTTAGTGTGTCTGATAGAGATGGGTGAGGGGAACTCTGCATTGTATACAGGACTTGAGTCTTTTGATGTTGTAGATCTAGATAGGGGATCTCGGAGACAGATTGTCTCACACCAGAAAGGCACACCAGGGGGCTGAGACAGAGATCTGAGACAGGAACTCTGCCCAACCTGGTCAGACATCAAGAGGCTGAAGAATACCTTTTGGCTCCTCGCGGGGAGGGGCTTCTGATTGTATAAGTGAAGTGATTCTCCTATGCTCTGTGCTCATTCTATACACGTCACACTAGGTGGATGTGTGGGGTGAGTCCACCTGCAGGTGTAAATTAAACTTACCAGAGAGACAACTGTATGATTTGTGCTTGACTTTAAAATTCCCATGACAATTTGGCGTTGTCGGCAGGATCACTCGTGTGAGAGGACGCTCTGGATCTCATTGCTGAAGGTGACAAATGCTCAAAGAGTCTAATACTCTGACCTCAACCTCCCTAAACAGTTTGGAGAAGTGGGGGGCTTGATGCTGGAGAACCGGGAGTACTCTCACTGAAGTGATCTGGCGAACCAAGTACGGCAGGCAGCAGTGTCTTTCTGGTAAGCGAAATTTTGTTAGGATCCTTAGGAAAAGGGCCAAGGGAAAGAGATTCACTCATTCATTGTATTGAGGGACAGACGTGTCTGCATGGCAAGGTTTTGGAAATCGGTGTAGGATCCAGGAAGCTTCATGTTTCGATCTTTAGGAAAAGGTCAAAAAGGTATACATTGTAGGATATAAGTGTAAATATTGGAGTGTTTATTAATTTAAACACACTTTTAAGATTGGGCTCAGACGTCGGGCTCATGATAATTATAACTGTTGTAATAAGTAATGGTATTTTCAAGTGTTTAAAGACCTGCATGCGTAGGACTAAAGAGAAGTGTGTCTAGAGGGTTTGAATGATATTTCTCTGAAAGTATTATGATGCAGGCGGGGTATTTAAAAATGTATTAAGCAAGAGAAATAAAAACTTTTTTAAAAAAAAAAAAAAAAAAAAAAAAGAGGGGAAAGAGAGGAGTTTTCTAAAAACCTCCTATTAGGAAAAAGTAACTACGTAAGAGATAGAATTGGGTTTGTTAAAGCTAATAATAAAAGAAGATAATCTTAAAACAAAACTCAAATAATAAAAATATTATAAATAAGATTGGGCTCTGATGTCGGGCTCATGACTAGTAGTTATTATTATTTGCAATAGAGGTGTAGCTGGGACGGAAGGACCAAGGCCAGGTCCGGATCGTCTCAGTACAGCAATCTGTTGAAAATCTGATAATTCCAGTACATTTTGTACCTGCATGCGAGGTGCTAAAGAGAAGTGTGAATATGAGATTTCTCTAAGACATTATATCAGGCAGAGTATTTAAAATGTATTAAGGAATCAAAAACGTAGGAACAATAATGGAGAAATTTGCCAAGTGATCAGGAATTACAAGAGGTAATTACAATTGACAACATTATATTGGAGATGGTTTTTTATTGTTCCTTACAAAAGCATTTTTTGAAGGTTGGTTGAAGGTTTAAAGCATTTTGGTGTTGGTTGAAGGTTTAAGGTTACTAACACTAAAACACTAATAAACTAAAAACTTAACAAATTTTGTTGATGGATATGTGTGACTGTGAAAGAAGAAACATGTAGAATTTGATGAAACTAAACTGAGTATTTAAGCTGAGGATTTCAGCTGAGAAAGCAGAGGAGAAAAGAAAAAGAGAGGAATCTGAGAATCCTCGAAACTGGAGAAAAAGGTGAGTATATGTTTAAATATATTTGGGGTATAATTGCGTTTTAAAAGCTAATAGTAAAAGGAAAAATAAACAACCTCATAACAAATCTTAAAATAAATTTTTAAGAGATAGAAATGATTTGGTTAAAAAATTAAATTAAGAGACTTTTAAGTTCTTTTCCCATATAAGCAGAACTTTATTTTCCAAATTTCGTATTCTGCTGAACAAACCAGAGTTTAAATTTATAAAATAAGAGTCGGGTTCACAATTGCTGAGACAACCTATTTGAGAAAATAGGTTTAAAAATAGAGAGGATGACTGTGTCTTTTCCGAGCATGGGAAGTTTGAGTTTAAATTATCTTTGGTAATTCAAAACTAAACTGCGTGGGAAAAGAGAGAAATAAAAAGAATAAGAATGAAGTAGAGAGGACAAAGAAAAAGGAAAATGAAAGTAGGGATATTTGTGCTGGATTGAAGAGTGTATGGATGTTGTTTAACTGAAGTGAATATGCAGGAACTGAAATAATCTCCAGTCTCAGTGTTTCCGACTAGATTCTGATCTGGACTCAGCTCCACCAAGAGGTGGGCAAGAGAATGCCCTGGGAAGCAGCGCACACAGTGCGATTGATTAGCGGTGAGCTGGGGACAGTGAAGGAATTCATCTGGTGAGGACACTGAGATGGAGAGAGAGAGTTTCAAGCACGTCACTATAGTAAGAACACGGTTACACACACACCATGTGAATTAATGTTAGACATAGAACAGATGATTAAGATTGCTATTGACCATTGTGAGCTTGATCAGAAGATCAGTAGAGAGAGGCCTATTGTGCCTTATGTTAAATATTTTCAAAATGATGTGTATAAACTAATGCCCGAACACACAAATCACAGTGAGTGGTAGAAACATCACATATATTTGTAGATTCAGGAACCGGAATCAGTTAATAAATGTGAAGAGTGTGATCTTACTCCTAAAATGAATGTTGGATATCTCATAATGATTGGAGCAACAGGTACAACAGTGATAGAGAGATGCACTGTACAATTGCTATTTTTCATGATGTGGTTGAAGGAGATTGTTTAAGATTCATTTTTGTTGTTACCACACTGCCTGATAAATCTTATGGGTAAAGATTTGATGTGTTCATTGAGTAGTATGTTAAATTTAAACACCGCAGGGCACAAGAGGTAACTGGAGTCCAAATAACATCTGCATTTGTTAGATAGAGAAAGGGGGATTTGACACTAGCATATCAATGGGATGTCTAGACTCTTTTCTACTCTCTGGAAGTAACACCCTCTTGCGAAAGGCAGAGGCAGAGAGACTTCAGACAAATGTGAACATAGATGTTATTTACTCAGAGAAGCGGACTTTTAAGTAAGAGCAAATTAAGTTTAAGAAGGTTATAGAGGATGTGAATTAAAGAAAAGATAAAGTAAGTTGGTTGTATTGAGATAGTAAACACTGTGTTGTCTTAGTAGTTTTGATAGACTCATTGGCTAAAAGATTTGTTAAAAATATCAACTTTTGATTATAATACTACTGGAGGGGAAAAGACATTTAATACCAATAAGATATTTTTAAAGAGGGTTAAAGGTTAATCGCAAATGATTTTCCATAGTGATAAATGAAATTAGGAATGTTGAACTCATTCCTGAATGTGGTAAATCTTTTGATAAAATGTATTACGATTTTTAGTTTTGGTGTAAACAGTAATGATATTCCTGAGTTGAAACAGGTACCGTCATGTTTGTGGACCGGGCACAAATATGTTTTGGGTCTGATCAAGGGATAAGACCCAACTAGAAAAGAATATCTGAATCCTCGTATGGAATATGTAAAGATTGTCTGTTAACACACTATTTTTTTCCTGTAAGGAAAAACAAAGGAAGCAGAGCTTCAAACAATGTTTTAGAGTTTCGACAACTGCTGAGAGAGCTGTGATATTTGATGTGTGATATGTGACGCTGTGATATATGACTTTACTGGTGCCAATATGCTGATAGGATGATTTTGTTTGAGCAAAATACCTGCCACCTTTTAACAACCAGGTGGCTCAGATGTGGGACAGTATTGCCTTAGATGATAGACATCACTATTTAGAGATGCAATGTTTTTAACTATGCGACTCTTATCCCTACATCAGTAGGGATAGCCAAATGATTGCGTAGCAGTTTTTTCTTAACTAAAGAGAAAAAAGTTTTTTCTCCTAGTTTAGAATTAGATTTAAAGGATAAACAGCTAATTATGCAGAAGTGATAGTTGTTTGGTGATAAGTTCAGCATCAAAGGATGCAGCAACTGAGATAACCAAGTGGGTTTACGACTGTGTGATACAATAGAGGCTAAACCACTCCCATCACACTATTGTGCATTGACTGAAGAATGCAAATATGCTAGGGACAAGAGTGTTAAGAGCAACACTAATAGCAGGTTTGCATGGGGGTGGCATGTGACTTGACATCCATTGCACTTCTGTCCGTCCTGGGAGAGGGATCCCTCACATGTGGCTCTCTCTGAGGTTTCTACGTTCTTTTTTTCCCTGTTAAAAGGGTTTTTAAGTAGTTTTTCCTTACTCTTGTTGAGGGTTAAGGGCAGAGGATGTCACACCATGTTAAAGCCCTATGAGACAAATTGTGATTTGTGAATATGGGCTATACAAATAAAATTTGATTGATTGATTGATGTGATTTTGGCCGAGTTGATTGAATAGGAGATTCATGAACCTATTTCACTTCACACTCATCTGTGTGCTGATAGATGCTGTGTTATTATGCAAACTGTATGCAGTCTGCAAATGAGGAGAGCGTATTAAAGATTTTTAATGATTGACTTAATGTAGGTTATAGGAGCTATAAACAAGGGTCAATCGCAATTAAATATTTTTTTTAAGTAGGAAGATTTAATTTAATAAATTAAGGAGTAAACTGTTGGTGGATAACAATTTGTTTGGTGGCTGACAGACTTATGATGTGGGTCACATGGATGATATTGTTTAACTTATGTATGTTTCTTCATTAGTTTGAATTGACACATGACTGTAGTCAGTGTGTCAAAAGGGAGGAATATAGATGTATTGGGTGTACAAAAACAACACTCTAAACAAGACTCAATAAAACCTTTTTATCTGAGTCGTGTAATTGAATTACAATTAAAGTAGGTAAAGAAATCCAGATTCCACAAAGTAAACAATCCACTACCAAACAAACAGTTTGATCATTTATAGAGGGAATTGGATAAAGATTAAATTGAATTGAGTAAGTTAGATAAATAAATAAATACTGTCTTGTTCTTGTTGACATGTATGCTATGCAAGTAGAAGCTTTCCCCACATCTAGACAGGATTCTTCAGCAGTGGCGCAGACACTGCTCGGAGAACTCATTCCACGTTGGGAAATTCCGAAAAGATGTCCACTGATAATGGTACACCATTTGTAAGCACAGCTTTAAGGATGCTGGTGAGTATGGGTATCGACACGAGGCAACATCGTGCCTATCATCCCGCCAGTGGCGGGGCAGTGGAAAGAAACAAACAGTGGAAAGAGACAACAACACATTGAAAAAAACGAATTGGTAGATATTGTGTAAAGCCGTCCCCTGTACTCTTTAAAATCCACAGGCAGGTGATGGACTCCCTACCGAAATCCATAGACAGGGAACTGCATGATCTGAGACCAGGAGACTGGATTGTGGTGAAGGACGTGAGAAGGAAACCAGGAGAGCACGTCGATGGAACGAGTGCAAACCAAGTGCCTCTCACCACACAGACGGAAGTGAAGGTCAACCTGGAGACATGCAAGCCATTGAAGGAGGATTTCCGGAGCCACGAGTGGATTCTACAGGACGGAGCGTGCGTTGTGTCAGTGTGCGAGCCTTCAGCCTTCAATTGTTTTGTGTTTGCAAGCAAGGAGAGGTGTGGAAATGATTAGGGCCACACGTCTCTAATCTCAAGAAGAGGCAACACTTTGAAGAGGGGGTTGGCGAGGGGCACTGCTGATACAATAGCGCCGAAGGGGGAAAACAACGACACCTGATGGGACGACTGGGATGCAGTTCGAGGGAAAAGATGGTTTCCCTGTTCATGAACACCGTCATCGTCGTCCTGCCACCAATAATATGGCATGTGAAACCTTGGCAGGAAGAAAACCACGAAATATAACCTGAGCATCAAAGTCAGAACAAAAGGAGAACTCATGTTCGACTTCCCTGATGAACTGACAAAGCCTGGAGAATGCATGGTTTGAGACCATGAAAACATCAGAGACCCAAGCTCATATACAGATTCAACTCATTGTGTGTAATCAAGAGATAAGAGTTCCACAGTGTGAGTGTCTCCAGATGAAAGGTTTTGGAGGACTTGCCCCAGGGGGGAGCACTGTGAAGAACACACACAAACAGATGAGTTTGCTCTGGAGATGGAAGATTAACATCTTTAGAGGGGGGCTGGGTTTTCAACTCTTTCTCCCACTATCTAGGGTCAGGAATGACTCTGCATCACAGGAAGGCTTTGAGAAAAGATGCTAGCCAAGAAGGTGTTTGTCACATAATCAGGACGAATTGTGGCACATACACAGTGAACATTTTTGACAATATGATGCATATCGTTTCAAATTTTTAAATGACCTATTGTCCAGAGAAAGAACAAGGACACTCAGATTCCTGAAGGGCGGAATTGATGGTCACGCCTACTTTTGAATGATTGCAAAATATGTTATTGAAGTTTGTTGAAACCTATTTGAATTTTCATGTGTGTACTAGTGTTGTTGAACTGTTGTATTGTCTTTTGAGTTTAAGACTATGGTTATTTCCTTAATCAAGTCTATGATTGGACGATATGTTCAACTTCCTGAAACTCATCTATCCGGGATGTTTCCCTTCCAGGATGATGAGATGGTATAAAGATGTATAAAGGATATTGAGCCTTTTAGGCTCAAAGGGGGAATTGTAATGGCAGATTTGCATTTGTGTAATGTTTAATAGAAGAACAGATATGTATTTAGAAGAAGTAGATAACAAATGTGTTTCTGTGACTTACAAGAGTTGCAGAGGGGACTATAAGTGTTTATGGCCCTCACATGTGTGTCTTAGCAAATGCTTCACTGCAGGGGTTACTTAGTGTGTCTGATAGAGATGGGTGAGGGGAACTCTGCATTGTATACAGGACTTGAGTCTTTTGATGTTGTAGATCTAGATAGGGGATCTCGGAGACAGATTGTCTCACACCAGAAAGGCACACCAGGGGGCTGAGACAGAGATCTGAGACAGGAACTCTGCCCAACCTGGTCAGACATCAAGAGGCTGAAGAATACCTTTTGGCTCCTCGCGGGGAGGGGCTTCTGATTGTATAAGTGAAGTGATTCTCCTATGCTCTGTGCTCATTCTATACACGTCACACTAGGTGGATGTGTGGGGTGAGTCCACCTGCAGGTGTAAATTAAACTTACCAGAGAGACAACTGTATGATTTGTGCTTGACTTTAAAATTCCCATGACACAGCCGAAGCCCCAGCAGCCGTCGAGCTACCTGCCCAGGCCCCAGCAGCCGTTGAGCTACCTTCCGAAGCCCCAGCAGCCGTCGAGCTACCGGCCCAAGCCCCAGCAGCCGTCGAGCTACCGGCCCAAGCCCCAGCAGCCGTCGAGCTACCAGCCCCAGCAGCCGTCGAGCTACCAGCCCCAGCAGCCGTCGAGCTACCGGCCCAAGCCCCAGCAGCCGTCGAGCTACCAGCCCCAGCAGCCGTCGAGCTACCAGCCGAAGCCCCAGCAGCCGTCGAGCTACCAGCCCAAGCCCCAGCAGCCGTCGAGCTACCAGCCCAAGCCCCAGAAGAAGCCTGGAACTCCAAGCACAGATGACATGTGGGACTTTGCTCTTTCCCATGATGTTGCTTTTGACCCATATGAGGAGTTGCCCACTTACCCTGAAGTGAATGTTGGGCCTAGAAATTTCAGACCAACTTATATGGTGGCACCAAACCATCCTGGATGGCAGCAGCGAGTGGCACGTTAGTGACTTCATTGAGTTTGACTACATGTAAGTTCACTTCAGTGTTTACCTCTTTGCAAGTGAATGTAAATGACTTGTTTTCTTGCTAATGGTGTTTCTGTTCACAGGTGACTCTTCAGGAGACTCGGGCATCTTTGAGAAATTCAATAAAATATTTGAACTACACTTGCTGCCTATGACTGTTATTTGAGTGGTGCTAAACAATCTTGGGAAGAATTGTCTTGAATATGATCTAAACTGTTAGATTCTGAACACAGATGATATTTGGTACAAGGCCCACATTATGAAAACAAACTTCTATACTAAACGTTCTCCTTATAGAAGTGAATTGTCTGAAAGTAACTAAACTTTAAGCAGTCAGTGACACATTCTTGTATTTACTGACACAACACCAAGTTAAACTTGAAGGAACATGTACCTCAAACATAACTGTACAGCTTAGCATTTTTCAAGTGTTCTACTCTGCTGCAGAAACTACTTCAGATTGGGTCTAAAACAAGCAGATGCCCAACTAGAGATGAGGCGTTTTGCCAAGTGGGAGGTCGCACTGAGTCAAATTACAGAGGACGGACATCAAGAGTCTGAATCTCTGCAATGGACTGAATCAGCAGTATCTATAGCACAATACATGGCTTAATATTCATTTGCAAGAATACAATTGCATTGTGTTTGAACTCTGACCTTTCCCTCAGCTCCAAATTTAAATTATCCAGAACTTAAGAAACACCAGCTAGTTCAAATCATTTAAACTACTGTAGCTATGGAGCCTACTTTCAGTTACAGGGATCACATTTTGTGTGTGCAGAGTAAGACGGGTGCGTTGGAGGGTCCTGAGGTCGATGGATTTGTCAAAGACATGATGGAGCTGGCGAAGGTAAAACTACAAGATGTTTGAATAAATCATAAAAATCTTTTACTTCAAAGTATTTAATGAAAATAAAATGTCAAAGGTATTATGTGTAACTTGTTTTGCGTTGACCTCCGACCTCTCACCCCCTCTTTCCTCTCCAGCCCAGCATCAGTGGCACAGACCTGGACCAGTTCAGGAAAGCTGTGCTCGGCCACTGTGACATCAACGGAGACGGAAAGATCCAGAAGAACGAGCTGGCTCTCTGCCTCGGCCTGAAGCTCAGCTAACGTTCACAGCCTTTTCTTTCTTTCCTCCATCTGTCTGTTACTTCCTCTCCTCTTCCCTACTCTTCCTCCTTCTCTTTCCTCCATCTCTCTGTTACTTCCTCTCCTCTTTCACTCTTCCTCCTTTCTTCCCCTTCCTCCCACAGTATCTCCTTATTTTACGCCCATGAGCAAAGTATATTCCAATAGTTTTACATATTTTTCTGTATTAAATATTTGAAGAGAAGTGATGACGATAATTAATATCGATCGATGTCATAACCTTGAGTCCTGATGTGCAGCTGGTGACTTGTGATGCACGACGTGATTTTCCTTTGTGATGTGATTAACGTGAAGTGGTTAATAAAATATATTTATTCTTTGTCACGTATGTTGTTCTTCAAATTTAATGCTTTTAACTAAACACATCATCCGCTAAGATAAAGTTCATGAGGAGGAAGCTGCTCCGACACTGCACCTCATGAGTGTGACACACATTATCTACATGTGTCACATTGTAAATATCTATCATTCATATTGCTAATTTCTTTAATCTCTATATACTTTATACTGCTCTATTTTCATATTTATGCACAAACGCACCACAGCAAATCTCTATGTATGAACCTACTTGGCGATAAACCCAGATTGTGATGAGACTTGGTGCAGACTGGATGGAGCAGTTGGGTGTTGGTGGAGGTTTGAGCTCCAGAGTGAGGTTCTCATCTTCTTGTTGAAGCACCAGACTCTGTGTAAATACTGAATCTATCCTTAAGGAAGTTTTTATTGCATTTCAAAATATAAAGTCACTCAAAGAGTTCAAACCTCTGCTGAGACGCAACGGTCTCCTTGTGAAAACACTTAAATTTACTTGATACACATTTTATCTGTTATTTAACCTTGTTATTTTTCATCAAGATCCACTAAATAGTAAAGTAAATTAAATAGGGAAGGGAATGTAAAAATACACAAATTCAAAATGCTAAGATGTGAACAACCCATGGAGTTTTCTTTTGAAGTTCCCTGTGTTCGTTGTCTTTAAGGAAAACTTCAACACAATACTTTGCATTATTTTCAGGCTCATATTCACAATCTGACCAGTTTTCAAGATTCTCCAGAGAAGCTGGATGTTGGAACTACTTTGTTAGTTCCACTGTTCTTATTGAAGAAATAGTCCGTATGACATATGACGACATGCTCTGTCCGAGCTTTGTGCGTCAGGAGATTCATTCATCGTCCTCCACAGACAAACTCCAACGCAACATCTGAAATGTTTCAGTTGCAGCAGAAATCCCAGAGGTGGAGGAATCGAGCCTCATCACGACCCTTGAAACAGGCGGATGAAGCCACTTCAGAGATCTTTCTGCTGAGGCTTCAAACCTGAGTCCAATCATCTCATCAGTGTTCATGCAGCTCAGGCTCCTGCAGATAAAAGCACTGCGCTGGCTGCAGGCGTCAGAAAGCTGAATCGGAAGTTTCTTTTTCTGTTGTTTGATGTCAAGCAGCACAAGTTGTGTTGGTTGTTTGGCTTCAGCTTTCAGAAATGGCTTCTGGACTTTGTGTGAGGTACGATCAATTTGTTTTGTTAAGTCTTGAAAGTTCATTGTCTGTACCAAGTTGGTTTTCTTTAGTTCACATGTGAAATGATCTGCTTCCCAGGGTGCTCTTGCTCTCACTCTTAGCCTTTGGGCCACATGCTGAGGGTAAGTGAATTATTCTACACAAACCTCAGGTCCACTTCTGGTTATTTCTTATATACTGACATGTTGTATCTCTCCAGCTCCGAGCTACAGAAGTGGAGGCTCCAGTGGAGTTACACCGTACTTTAAGTCACCTAGTGCTTTGCTCGGAGACCAAAATCCAGGTTTAGCCTCTTCCAGTTACGAGAGCTCTGCACAGGCTGATGGATCTCAAGGTGGCTCTGGACCCAGTTACCCTGAAGGTGGCTCATCTGATGAACTGGAGCCTGCTGGTGCTGGCAGTTATACTGGTTATTATGGAAGGCAAGTAGATGGTAACAATCAGGAAAGAAGAGTTTCTAGTTACAGGCCTGACCCAATAATTCCTTCAAAACCCAAAGAGAACCTGATGCAGCCCAGTCACCAAGCTATCCTTCAGACCAAAAAGGACATGTGGAATTTGTTTTCCAATGATGGAAACGCGTTTCAGTTAGGCGAAGTTTCAAGTCCTGGAATAATGACAGACTATGTGCCGTCGAGCGACCAGCCCAAGCCCCAGCAGCCGTCGAGCGACCAGCCCAAGCCCCAGCAGCCGTCGAGCTACCAGCCCAAGCCCCAGCAGCCGTCGAGCTACCAGCCCAAGCCCCAGCAGCCGTCGAGCTACCAGCCCAAGCCCCAGCAGCCGTCGAGCTACCAGCCCAAGCCCCAGCAGCCGTCGAGCTACCAGCCCAAGCCGCAGCAGCCATCGAGCTACCAGCCGAAGCCCCAGCAGCCGTCGAGCTACCAGCCGAAGCCCCAGCAGCCGTCAAGCTATCTGCCCAAGCCCCAGCAGCCGTCGAGCTACCTTCCGAAGCCCCAGCAGCCGTCGAGCTACAAGCCCCAGCAGCCGTCGAGCTATCTGCCCAAGCCCCAGCAGCCGTCGAGCTACCGGCCCAAGCCCCAGCAGCCGTCGAGCTACCGGCCCAAGCCCCAGCAGCCGTCGAGCTACCGGCCCAAGCCCCAGCAGCCGTCGAGCTACCTGCCCAAGCCCCAGCAGCCGTCGAGCTACCAGCCCAGGCCCCAGCAGCCGTCGCGCTACCAGCCGAAGCCCCAACAGCCGTCGAGCTACCAGCCGAAGCCCCAGCAGCCGTCGAGCTACCAGCCCAAGCCCAAGCAGCCGTCGAGCTCATCTGATGAACTGGAGCCTGCTGGTGCTGGCAGTTATACTGGTTATTATGGAAGGCAAGTAGATGGTAACAGTCAGGAAAGAAGTGTTTCTAGTTACAGGCCTGACCCAATAATTCCTTCAAAACCCAAAGAGAACCTGATGCAGCCAAGTCACCAAGCTATCCTTCAGACCAAAAAGGGCATGTGGAATTTGTTTTCCAATAATGGAAACGCATTTCAGTTAGGCGAAGTTTCAAGTCCTGGAATAATGACAGACTATGTGCCGTCGAGCGACCAGCCCAAGCCCCAGCAGCCGTCGAGCGACCAGCCCAAGCCCCAGCAGCCGTCGAGCGACCAGCCGAAGCCCCAGCAGCCGTCAAGCTATCTGCCCAAGCCCCAGCAGCCGTCGAGCTACAAGCCCCAGCAGCCGTCGAGCTACCTTCCGAAGCCCCAGCAGCCGTCAAGCTACAAGCCCCAGCAGCCGTCGAGCTACCTTCCGAAGCCCCAGCAGCCGTCGAGCTACAAGCCCCAGCAGCCGTCGAGCTATCTGCCCAAGCCCCAGCAGCCGTCGAGCTACAAGCCCCAGCAGCCGTCGAGCTACCTTCCGAAGCCCCAGCAGCCGTCGAGCTATCTGCCCCAGCAGCCGTCGAGCTACAAGCCCCAGCAGCCGTCGAGCTACCTTCCGAAGCCCCAGCAGCCGTCAAGCTACAAGCCCCAGCAGCCGTCGAGCTACCTGCCCAGGCCCCAGCAGCCATCGAGCTACCTTCCGAAGCCCCAGCAGCCGTCGAGCTACAAGCCCCAGCAGCCGTCGAGCTATCTGCCCAGGCCCCAGCAACTGTCGAGCTACCAGCCCAAGCCCCAGCAGCCGTCGAGCTATCTGCCCAGGCCCCAGCAACCGTCGAGCTACCAGCCCAAGCCCCAGCAGCCGTCGAGCTACCAGCCCAGGCCCCAGCAGCCGTCGAGCTACCAGCCCAAGCCCCAGCAGCCGTCGAGCTACCAGCCCAAGCCCCAGCAGCCGTCGAGCTACCAGCTCAAGCCCCAGCAGCCGTCGAGCTACCAGCTCAAGCCCCAGCAGCCGTCGAGCTACCAGCTCAAGCCCCAGCAGCCGTCGAGCTACCAGCTCAAGCCCCAGCAGCCGTCGAGCTACCAGCTCAAGCCCCAGCAGCCGTCGAGCTACCAGCCCAAGCCCCAGCAGCCGTCGAGCTACAAGCCCCAGCAGCCGTCGAGCTACCGGCCCAAGCCCCAGCAGCCGTCGAGCTACCGGCCCAAGCCCCAGCAGCCGTCGAGCTACCGGCCCAAGCCCCAGCAGCCGTCGAGCTACCGGCCCAGGCCCCAGCAGCCGTCGAGCTACCAGCCCAAGCCCCAGCAGCCGTCGAGCTACCAGCCCAATCCCCAGCAGCCGTCGAGCTACCAGCCCAAGCCCCAGCAGCCGTCGAGCTACCAGCCCAAGCCCCAGAAGAAGCCTGGAACTCCAAGCACAGATGACATGTGGGACTTTGCGCTTTCCCATGATGTCGCTTTTGACCCATATGAGGAGTTGCCCACTTACCCTGAAGTGAATGTTGGGCCTAGAAATTTCAGACCAACTTATATGGTGGCACCAAACCATCCTGGATGGCAGCAGCGAGTGGCACGTTAGTGACTTCATTGAGTTTGACTACATGTAAGTTCACTTCAGTGTTTACCTCTTTGCAAGTGAATGTAAATGACTTGTTTTCTTGCTAATGGTGTTTCTGTTCACAGGCGACTCTTCAGGAGACTCGGGCATCTTTGAGAAATTCAATAAAATATTTGAACTACACTTGCTGCCTATGACTGTTATTTGAGTGGTGCTAAACAATCTTGGGAAGAATTGTCTTGAATATGATCTAAACTGTTAGATTCTGAACACTGATGATCTTTGGTACAAGGCCAACATTATGAAAACAAACTTCTATACTAAACGTTCTCCTTATAGAAGTGAATTGTCTGAAAGTAACTAAACTTTAAGCAGTCAGTGACACATTCTTGTATTTACTGACACAACACCAAGTTAAACTTGAAGGAACATGTACCTCAAACATAACTGTACAGCTTAGCATTTGTCAAGTTTTCTACTCTGCTGCAGAAACTACTTCAGATTGGGTCTAAAACAAGCAGATGCCCAACTAGAGATGAGACGTTTTGCCAAGTGGGAGGTCGCACTGAGTCAAATTACAGAGGACGGACATCAAGAGTCTGAATCTCTGCAATGGACTGAAAATCAGACGAGGACTGATCCTGGATCAAGCTATTGATCTGCAGTATCTATAGCACAATACATGGCTTCTCAATATTCATATGCAAGAATACAATTGCATTCTGTGTTTAAACTCTGACCTTTCCCTCAGCTCCAAATTTAAATTGTCCACAACTTAAGAAACACCAGCTAGTTCAAATCATTTAAACTACTGTAGCTATGGAGCCTACTTTCAGTTACAGGGATCACATTGTGTGTGTGTGCAGAGTAAGACGGGTGCGTTGGAGGGTCCTGAGGTCGATGGATTTGTCAAAGACATAATGGCGCTGGCGAAGGTAAAATTAAAGACGTTTGAATAAATCTTTAGAACTTTTACTTCAAAGTATTTAATGAAAATAAAATGTCAAAGGTATTATGTGTAACTTGTTTTGCGTTGACCTCCGACCTCTCACCCCCTCTTACCTCTCCAGCCCAGCATCAGTGGCACAGACCTGGACCAGTTCAGGAAAGCTGTGCTCGGCCACTGACATCAACGGAGACGGAAAGATCCAGAAGAACGAGCTGGCTCTCTGCCTCGGCCTGAAGCTCAGCTAACGTTCACAGGCTTTTCTTTCTTTCCTCCATCTGTCTGTTACTTCCTCTCCTCTTCCCTACTCTTCCTCCTCTTTTCTTTCCTCCATCTGTTACTTCCTCTCCTCTTTCACTCTTCCTCCTTTCTTCCCCTTCCTCCCAGTGTATCTCCTTAGTTTACGCCCATGAGAAAAGTATATTCCAATAGTTTTACATATTTTTCTGTATCAAATATTTGAAGAGAAGTGATGACGATAATTAATATCGATCGATGTCATAACCTTGAGTCCTGATGTGCAGCTGGTGACTTGTGATGCACGACGTGATTTTCCTTTGTGATGTGATTAACGTGAAGTGGTTAATAAAATATATTTATTCTTTGTCACGTATGTTGTTGTTCAAATTTAATGCTTTTAACTAAACACATCATCCGCTAAGATAAAGTTCATGAGGAGGAAGCTGCTCCGACACTGCACCTCATGAGTGTGACACACATTATCTACATGTGTCACATTGTAAATATCTATCATTCATATTGCTAATTTCTTTCATCTCTATACTTTACACTGCTCTCTATTTGTATTATTTATGCACAAACGCACCACAGCAAATCTCTGTGTATGAACCTACTTGGCGATAAACCCAGATTGTGATGAGACTTGGTGCAGACTGGATGGAGCAGTTGGGTGTTGGTGGAGGTTTGAGCTCCAGAGTGAGGTTCTCATCTTCTTGTTGAAGCACCAGACTCTGTGTAAATACTGAATATATCCTTAAGGAAGTTTTTATTGCATTTCAAAATATAAAGTCACTCAAAGAGTTCAAACCTCTGCTGAGACGCAACGGTCTCCTTGTGAAAACACTTAAATTCACTTGATACACATTTTATCTGTTATTTAACCTTGTTATTTTTCATCAAGATCCACTAAATAGTAAAGTAAATTAAATAGGGAAGGGAATGTAAAAATACACAAATTCAAAATGCTAAGATGTGAACAACCCCTGGAGTTTTCTTTTGAAGTTCCCTGTGTTCGTTGTCTTTAAGGAAAACTTCAACACAATACTTTGCATTATTTTCACGCTCATATTCACAATCTGACCAGTTTTCAAGATTCTCCAGAGAAGCTGGATGTTGGAACTACTTTGTTAGTTCCACTGTTCTTATTGAAGAAATAGTCCGTATGACATGACGACATGCTCTGTCCGAGCTTTGTGTGTCAGGAGATTCATTCATCGTCCTCCACAGACAAACTCCAACGCAACATCTGAAATGTTTCAGTTGCAGCAGAAATCCCAGAGGTGGAGGAATCGAGCCTCATCACGACCCTTGAAACAGGCGGATGAAGCCACTTCAGAGATCTTTCTGCTGAGGCTTCAAACCTGAGTCCAATCATCTCATCAGTGTTCATGCAGCTCAGGCTCCTGCAGATAAAAGCACTGCGCTGGCTGCAGGCGTCAGAAAGCTGAATCGGAAGTTTCTTTTTCTGTTGTTTGATGTCAAGCAGCACAAGTTGTGTTGGTTGTTTGGCTTCAGCTTTCAGAAATGGCTTCTGGACTTTGTGTGAGGTACGATCCATTTGTTTTGTTAAGTCTTGAAAGTTCATTGTCTGTACCAAGTTGGTTTTCTTTAGTTCACATGTGAAATGATCTGCTTCCCAGGGTGCTCTTGCTCTCACTCTTAGCCTTTGGGCCACATGCTGAGGGTAAGTGAATTATTCTACACAAACCTCAGGTCCACTTCTGGTTATTTCTTATATACTGACATGTTGTATCTCTCCAGCTCTGAGCTACAGAAGTGGAGGCTCCAGTGGAGTTGCACCGTACTTTAAGTCACCCAGTGCTTTGCTCGGAGACCAAAATCCAGGTTTAGCCTCTTCCAGTTACGAGAGCTCTGCACAGGCTGATGGATCTCAAGGTGGCTCTGGACCCAGTTACCCTGAAGGTGGCTCATCTGATGAACTGGAGCCTGCTGGTGCTGGCGGTGATACTGGTTATTATGGAAGGCAAGTAGATGGTAACAGTCAGGAAAGAAGTGTTTCTAGTTACAGGCCTGACCCAATAATTCCTTCAAAACCCAAAGAGAACCTGATGCAGCCCAGTCACCAAGCTATCCTTCAGACCAAAAAGGGCATGTGGAATTTATCTCCCAATAATGGAACCGCATTTCAGTTAGGCGAAGTTTCAAGTCCTGGAATAATGACAGACTATGCGCCGTCGAGCGACCAGCCCAAGCCCCAGCAGCCGTCGAGCTACCGGCCCAAGCCCCAGCAGCCGTCGAGCTACCAGCCCAACCCCCAGCAGCCGTCGAGCTACCAGCCGAAGCCCCAGCAGCCGTCGAGCTACCAGCCCAGGCCCCAGCAGCCGTCGAGCTACCCACCCAAGCCCGAGCAGCCGTCGAGCTACCAGCCCAAGCCCCAGCAGGCGTCGAGCTCATCTGATGAACTGGAGCCTGCTGGTGCTGGCAGTTATACTGGTTATTATGGAAGGCAAGTAGATGGTAACAGTCAGGAAAGAAGTGTTTCTAGTTACAGGCCTGACCCAATAATTCCTTCAAAACCCAAAGAGAACCTGATGCAGCCAAGTCACCAAGCTATCCTTCAGACCAAAAAGGGCATGTGGAATTTGTTTTCCAATAATGGAAACCAGCCCCAGCAGCCGTCGAGCTACCAGCCCAAGCCCCAGCAGCCGTCGAGCTACCAGCCCAAGCCACAGCAGCCGTCGAGCTACCAGCCGAAGCCCCAGCAGCCGTCGAGCTACCAGCCGAAGCCCCAGCAGCCGTCGAGCTACCAGCCGAAGCCCCAGCAGCCGTCGAGCTACCAGCCGAAGCCCCAGCAGCCATCGAGCTACCAGCCCAAGCCCCAGCAGCCGTCGAGCTACCAGCCGAAGCCCCAGCAGCCGTCGAGCTACCAGCCCAAGCCCCAGCAGCCGTCGAGCTACCAGCCCAAGCCCCAGCAGCCGTCGAGCTACCAGCCCAACCCCCAGCAGCCGTCGAGCTACAAGCCCCAGCAGCCGTCGAGCTACCAGCCCAAGCCCCAGCAGCCGTCGAGCTACCAGCCCAAGCCCCAGCAGCCGTCGAGCTACCAGCCGAAGCCCCAGCAGCCGTCGAGCTATCTGCCCAAGCCCCAGCAGCCGTCGAGCTACCAGCCCAGGCCCCAGCAGCCGTCGAGCTACCAGCCGAAGCCCCAGCAGCCGTCGAGCTATCTGCCCAGGCCCCAGCAGCTGTCGAGCTACCAGCCCAAGCCCAAGCAGCCGTCGAGCCCATCTGATGAACTGGAGCCTGCTGGTGCTGGCAGTTATACTGATTATTATGGAAGGCAAGTAGATGGTAACAGTCAGGAAAGTGTTTCTAGTTACAGGCCTGACCCAATAATTCCTTCAAAACCCAAAGAGAACCTGATGCAGCCAAGTCACCAAGCTATCCTTCAGACCAAAAAGGGCATGTGGAATTTGTTTTCCAATAATGGAAACGCATTTCAGTTAGGCGAAGTTTCAAGTCCTGGAATAATGACAGACTATGTGCCGTCGAGCGACCAGCCCAAGCCCCAGCAGCCGTCGAGCGACCAGCCCCAGCAGCCGTCGAGCGACCAGCCCAAACCCCAGCAGCCGTCGAGCTACCAGCCCAAGCCCCAGCAGCCGTCGAGCTACAAGCCCCAGCAGCCGTCAAGCTACCAACCCAAGCCCCAGCAGCCGTCGAGCTACCGGCCCAGGCCCCAGCAGCCGTCAAGCTACCAACCCAAGCCCCAGCAGCCGTCGAGCTACCGGCCCAGGCCCCAGCAGCCGTCGAGCTACCGGCCCAGGCCCCAGCAGCCGTCGAGCTACCGGCCCAGGCCCCAGCAGCCGTCAAGCTACCGGCCCAAGCCCCAGCAGCCGTCGAGCTACCGGCCCAAGCCCCAGCAGCCGTCGAGCTACCGGCCCAAGCCCCAGCAGCCGTCGAGCTACCGGCCCAAGCCCCAGCAGCCGTCGAGCTACCGGCCCCAGCAGCCGTCGAGCTACCGGCCCAAGCCCCAGCAGCCGTCGAGCTACCGGCCCAAGCCCCAGCAGCCGTCGAGCTACCGGCCCAAGCCCCAGCAGCCGTCGAGCTACCGGCCCAAGCCCCAGCAGCCGTCGAGCTACCGGCCCAAGCCCCAGCAGCCGTCGAGCTACAAGCCCCAGCAGCCGTCGAGCTACCAGCCGAAGCCCCAGCAGCCGTCGAGCTACCAGCCGAAGCCCCAGCAGCCGTCGAGCTACCAGCCGAAGCCCCAGCAGCCGTCGAGCTACCAGCCCCAGCAGCCGTCGAGCTACCAGCCCAAGCCCCAGCAGCCGTCGAGCTACCAGCCCAAGCCCCAGCAGCCGTCGAGCTACCAGCCCCAGCAGCCGTCGAGCTACCAGCCCAAGCCCCAGCAGCCGTCGAGCTACCAGCCCAAGCCCCAGAAGAAGTCTGGAACTCCAAGCACAGATGACATGTGGGACTTTGCGCTTTCCCATGATGTCGCTTTTGACCCATATGAGGAGTTGCCCACTTACCCTGAAGTGAATGTTGGGCCTAGAAATTTCAGACCAACTTATATGGTGGCACCAAACCATCCTGGATGGCAGCAGCGAGTGGCACGTTAGTGACTTCATTGAGTTTGACTACATGTAAGTTCACTTCAGTGTTTACCTCTTTGCAAGTGAATGTAAATGACTTGTTTTCTTGCTAATGGTGTTTCTGTTCACAGGCGACTCTTCAGGAGACTCAGGCATCTTTGAGAAATTCAATAAAATATTTGAACTACACTTGCTGCCTATGACTGTTATTTGAGTGGTGCTAAACAATCTTGGGAAGAATTGTCTTGAATATGATCTAAACTGTTAGATTCTGAACACTGATGATCTTTGGTACAAGGCCAACATTATGAAAACAAACTTCTATACTAAACGTTCTCCTTATAGAAGTGAATTGTCTGAAAGTAACTAAACTTTAAGCAGTCAGTGACACATTCTTGTATTTACTGACACAACACCAAGTTAAACTTGAAGGAACATGTACCTCAAACATAACTGTACAGCTTAGCATTTTTCAAGTTTTCTACTCTGCTGCAGAAACTACTTCAGATTGGGTCTAAAACAAGCAGATGCCCAACTAGAGATGAGGCGTTTTGCCAAGTGGGAGGTCGCACTGAGTCAAATTACAGAGGACGGACATCAAGAGTCTGAGTCTCTGCAATGGACTGAAAATCAGACGAGGACTGATCCTGGATCAAGCTATTGATCTGCAGTATCTATAGCACAATACATGGCTTCTCAATATTCATATGCAAGAATACAATTGCATTCTGTGTTTGAACTCTGACCTTTCCCTCAGCTCCAAATTTAAATTGTCCACAACTTAAGAAACACCAGCTAGTTCAAATCATTTAAACTACTGTAGCTATGGAGCCTACTTTCAGTTACAGGGATCACATTTTGTGTGTGCAGAGTAAGACGGGTGCGTTGGAGGGTCCTGAGGTCGATGGATTTGTCAAAGACATGATGGAGCTGGCGAAGGTAAAACTACAAGATGTTTGAATGAATCATAAAAATCTTTTACTTCAAAGTATTTAATGAAAATAAAATGTCAAAGGTATTATGTGTAACTTGTTTTGCGTTGACCTCCGACCTCTCACCCCCTCTTTCCTCTCCAGCCCAGCATCAGTGGCACAGACCTGGACCAGTTCAGGAAAGCTGTGCTCGGCCACTGTGACATCAACGGAGACGGAAAGATCCAGAAGAACGAGCTGGCTCTCTGCCTCGGCCTGAAGCTCAGCTAACGTTCACAGGCTTTTCTTTCTTTCCTCCATCTGTCTGTTACTTCCTCTCCTCTTCCCTACTCTTCCTCCTTCTCTTTCCTCCATCTCTCTGTTACTTCCTCTCCTCTTTCACTCTTCCTCCTTTCTTCCCCTTCCTCCCACAGTATCTCCTTATTTTACGCCCATGAGCAAAGTATATTCCAATAGTTTTACATATTTTTCTGTATTAAATATTTGAAGAGAAGTGATGACGATAATTAATATCGATCGATGTCATAACCTTGAGTCCTGATGTGCAGCTGGTGACTTGTGATGCACGACGTGATTTTCCTTTGTGATGTGGTTAATAAAATATATTTAATCTTTGTCACGTATGTCGTTCTTCAAATTTAATGCTTTTAACTAAACACATCATCCGCTAAGATAAAGTTCATGAGGAGGAAGCTGCTCCGACACTGCACCTCATGAGTGTGACACACATTATCTACATGTGTCACATTGTAAATATCTATCATTCATATTGCTAATTTCTTTCATCTCTATATACTTTACACTGCTCTCTATTTGTATTATTTATGCACAAACGCACCACAGCAAATCTCTATGTATGAACCTACTTGGCGATAAACCCAGATTGTGATGAGACTTGGTGCAGACTGGATGGAGCAGTTGGGTGTTGGTGGAGGTTTGAGCTCCAGAGTGAGGTTCTCATCTTCTTGTTGAAGCACCAGACTCTGTGTAAATACTGAATATATCCTTAAGGAAGTTTTTATTGCATTTCAAAATATAAAGTCACTCAAAGAGTTCAAACCTCTGCTGAGACGCAACGGTCTCCTTGTGAAAACACTTAAATTCACATGATACACATTTTATCTGTTTTTTAACCTTGTTATTTTTCATCAAGATCCACTAAATAGTAAAGTAAATTAAATAGGGAAGGGAAAGTAAAAATATACAAATTCAAAATGCTAAGATGTGAACAACCCCTGGAGTTTTCTTTTGAAGTTCCCTGTGTTCGTTGTTTTTAAGGAAAACTTCAACACAATACTTTGCATTATTTTCAGGCTCATATTCACAATCTGACCAGTTTTCAAGATTCTCCAGAGAAGCTGGATGTTGGAACTACTTTGTTAGTTCCACTGTTCTTATTGAAGAAATAGTCCGTATGACATATGACGACATGCTCTGTCCGAGCTTTGTGCGTCAGGAGATTCATTCATCGTCCTCCACAGACAAACTCCAACACAACATCTGAAATGTTTCAGTTGCAGCAGAAATCCCAGAGGTGGAGGAATCGAGCCTCATCACGACCCTTGAAACAGGCGGATGAAGCCACTTCAGAGATCTTTCTGCTGAGGCTTCAAACCTGAGTCCAATCATCTCATCAGTGTTCATGCAGCTCAGGCTCCTGCAGATAAAAGCACTGCGCTGGCTGCAGGCGTCAGAAAGCTGAATCGGAAGTTTCTTTTTCTGTTGTTTGATGTCAAGCAGCACAAGTTGTGTTGGTTGTTTGGCTTCAGCTTTCAGAAATGGCTTCTGGACTTTGTGTGAGGTACGATCAATTTGTTTTGTTAAGTCTTGAAAGTTCATTGTCTGTACCAAGTTGGTTTTCTTTAGTTCACATGTGAAATGATCTGCTTCCCAGGGTGCTCTTGCTCTCACTCTTAGCCTTTGGGCCACATGCTGAGGGTAAGTGAATTATTCTACACAAACCTCAGGTCCACTTCTGGTTATTTCTTAAATACTGACATGTTGTATCTCTCCAGCTCCGAGCTACAGAAGTGGAGGCTCCAGTGGAGTTGCACCGTACTTTAAGTCACCTAGTGCTTTGCTCGGAGACCAAAATCCAGGTTTAGCCTCTTCCAGTTACGAGAGCTCTGCACAGGCTGATGGATCTCAAGGTGGCTCTGGACCCAGTTACCCTGAAGGTGGCTCATCTGATGAACTGGAGCCTGCTGGTGCTGGTGGTGATACTGGTTATTATGGAAGGCAAGTAGATGGTAACAGTCAGGAAAGAAGTGTTTCTAGTTACAGGCCTGACCCAATAATTCCTTCAAAACCCAAAGAGAACCTGATGCAGCCCAGTCACCAAGCTATCCTTCAGACCAAAAAGGGCATGTGGAATTTATCTCCCAATAATGGAACCGCATTTCAGTTAGGCGAAGTTTCAAGTCCTGGAATAATGACAGACTATGCGCCGTCGAGCGACCAGCCCAAGCCCCAGCAGCCGTCGAGCTACCGGCCCAAGCCCCAGCAGCCGTCGAGCTACCAGCCGAAGCCCCAGCAGCCGTCGAGCTACCAGCCCCAGCAGCCGTCGAGCTACCAGCCCAGGCCCCAGCAGCCGTCGAGCTACCAGCCCAAGCCCGAGCAGCCGTCGAGCTACCAGCCCAAGCCCCAGCAGCCGTCGAGCTACCAGCCCAAGCCCGAGCAGCCGTCGAGCTACCAGCCCCAGCAGCCGTCGAGCTACCAGCCCAAGCCCCAGCAGGCGTCGAGCTCATCTGATGAACTGGAGCCTGCTAGTGCTGGCAGTTATACTGGTTATTATGGAAGGCAAGTAGATGGTAACAGTCAGGAAAGAAGTGTTTCTAGTTACAGGCCTGACCCAATAATTCCTTCAAAACCCAAAGAGAACCTGATGCAGCCAAGTCACCAAGCTATCCTTCAGACCAAAAAGGGCATGTGGAATTTGTTTTCCAATAATGGAAACCAGCCCAAGCCCCAGCAGCCGTCGAGCTACCAGCCCAAGCCCCAGCAGCCGTCGAGCTACCAGCCCAAGCCACAGCAGCCGTCGAGTTCCCAGCCGAAGCCCCAGCAGCCGTCGAGCTACCAGCCGAAGCCCCAGCAGCCGTCAAGCTATCTGCCCAGGCCCCAGCAGCCATCGAGCTACCAGCCCAAGCCCCAGCAGCCGTCGAGCTACCAGCCCAAGCCCCAGCAGCCGTCGAGCTACCAGCCCAACCCCCAGCAGCCGTCGAGCTACAAGCCCCAGCAGCTGTCGAGCTACCAGCCGAAGCCCCAGCAGCCGTCGAGCTACCAGCCCAAGCCCCAGCAGCCGTCGAGCTACCAGCCCAGGCCCCAGCAGCTGTCGAGCTACCAGCAGAAGCCCCAGCAGCTGTCGAGCCCATCTGATGAACTGGAGCCTGCTGGTGCTGGCAGTTATACTGATTATTATGGTAACAGTCAGGAAAGAAGTGTTTCTAGTTACAGGCCTGACCCAATAATTCCTTCAAAACCCAAAGAGAACCTGATGCAGCCAAGTCACCAAGCTATCCTTCAGACCAAAAAGGGCATGTGGAATTTGTTTTCCAATAATGGAAACGCATTTCAGTTAGGCGAAGTTTCAAGTCCTGGAATAATGACAGACTATGTGCCGTCGAGCGACCAGCCCAAGCCCCAGCAGCCGTCGAGCTACCAGCCCAAGCCCCAGCAGCCGTCGAGCTACAAGCCCCAGCAGCCGTCGAGCGACCAGCCCAAGCCCCAGCAGCCGTCGAGCTACCGGCCCAGGCCCCAGCAGCCGTCGAGCTACCAGCCCAAGCCCCAGCAGCCGTCGAGCTACCGGCCCAGTTCCCAGCAGCCGTCGAGCTACCGGCCCAGGCCCCAGCAGCCGTCGAGCTACCGGCCCAAGCCCCAGCAGCCGTCGAGCTACCAGCCCAAGCCCCAGCAGCCGTCGAGCTACCGGCCCAAGCCCCAGCAGCCGTCGAGCTACCGGCCCAAGCCCCAGCAGCCGTCGAGCTACCAGCCCCAGCAGCCGTCGAGCTACCGGCCCAAGCCCCAGCAGCCGTCGAGCTACCGGCCCAAGCCCCAGCAGCCGTCGAGCTACCGGCCCAAGCCCCAGCAGCCGTCGAGCTACCGGCCCAAGCCCCAGCAGCCGTCGAGCTACCGGCCCAAGCCCCAGCAGCCGTCGAGCTACCAGCCCCAGCAGCCGTCGAGCTACCAGCCGAAGCCCCAGCAGCCGTCGAGCTACCAGCCCAGGCCCCAGCAGCCGTCGAGCTACCAGCCGAAGCCCCAGCAGCCGTCGAGCTACCAGCCGAAGCCCCAGCAGCCGTCGAGCTACCAGCAGAAGCCCCAGCAGCCGTCGAGCTACCAGCCGAAGCCCCAGCAGCCGTCGAGCTACCAGCCGAAGCCCCAGCAGCCGTCGAGCTACCAGCCCCAGCAGCCGTCGAGCTACCAGCCCAAGCCCCAGCAGCCATCGAGCTACCAGCCCAAGCCCCAGAAGAAGCCTGGAACTCCAAGCACAGATGACATGTGGGACTTTGCGCTTTCCCATGATGTCGCTTTTGACCCATATGAGGAGTTGCCCACTTACCCTGAAGTGAATGTTGGGCCTAGAAATTTCAGACCAACTTATATGGTGGCACCAAACCATCCTGGATGGCAGCAGCGAGTGGCACGTTAGTGACTTCATTGAGTTTGACTACATGTAAGTTCACTTCAGTGTTTACCTCTTTGCAAGTGAATGTAAATGACTTGTTTTCTTGCTAATGGTGTTTCTGTTCACAGGCGACTCTTCAGGAGACTCAGGCATCTTTGAGAAATTCAATAAAATATTTGAACTACACTTGCTGCCTATGACTGTTATTTGAGTGGTGCTAAACAATCTTGGGAAGAATTGTCTTGAATATGATCTAAACTGTTAGATTCTGAACACTGATGATCTTTGGTACAAGGCCAACATTATGAAAACAAACTTCTATACTAAACGTTCTCCTTATAGAAGTGAATTGTCTGAAAGTAACTAAACTTTAAGCAGTCAGTGACACATTCTTGTATTTACTGACACAACACCAAGTTAAACTTGAAGGAACATGTACCTCAAACATAACTGTACAGCTTAGCATTTGTCAAGTTTTCTACTCTGCTGCAGAAACTACTTCAGATTGGGTCTAAAACAAGCAGATGCCCAACTAGAGATGAGACATTTTGCCAAGTGGGAGGTCGCACTGAGTCAAATTACAGAGGACGGACATCAAGAGTCTGAATCTCTGCAATGGACTGAAAATCAGACGAGGACTGATCCTGGATCAAGCTATTGATCTGCAGTATCTATAGCACAATACATGGCTTCTCAATATTCATATGCAAGAATACAATTGCATTCTGTGTTTAAACTCTGACCTTTCCCTCAGCTCCAAATTTAAATTGTCCAGAACTTAAGAAACACCAGCTAGTTCAAATCATTTAAACTACTGTAGCTATGGAGCCTACTTTCAGTTACAGGGATCACATTGTGTGTGCAGAGTAAGACGGGTGCGTTGGAGGGTCCTGAGGTCGATGGATTTGTCAAAGACATAATGGCGCTGGCGAAGGTAAAATTAAAGACGTTTGAATAAATCTTTAGAACTTTTACTTCAAAGTATTTAATGAAAATAAAATGTCAAAGGTATTATGTGTAACTTGTTTTGCGTTGACCTCCGACCTCTCACCCCCTCTTACCTCTCCAGCCCAGCATCAGTGGCACAGACCTGGACCAGTTCAGGAAAGCTGTGCTCGGCCACTGGGACATCAACGGAGACGGAAAGATCCAGAAGAACGAGCTGGCTCTCTGCCTCGGCCTGAAGCTCAGCTAACGTTCACAGGCTTTTCTTTCTTTCCTCCATCTCTCTGTTACTTCCTCTCCTCTTTCACTCTTCCTCCTTTCTTCCCCTTCCTCCCAGTGTATCTCCTTAGTTTACGCCCATGAGAAAAGTATATTCCAATAGTTTTACATATTTTTCTGTATCAAATATTTGAAGAGAAGTGATGACGATAATTAATATCGATCGATGTCATAACCTTGAGTCCTGATGTGCAGCTGGTGACTTGTGATGCACGACGTGATTTTCCTTTGTGATGTGATTAACGTGATGTGGTTAATAAAATATATTTATTCTTTGTCACGTATGTTGTTGTTCAAATTTAATGCTTTTAACTAAACACATCATCCGCTAAGATAAAGTTCATGAGGAGGAAGCTGCTCCGACACTGCACCTCATGAGTGTGACACACATTATCTACATGTGTCACATTGTAAATATCTATCATTCATATTGCTAATTTCTTTCATCTCTATACTTTACACTGCTCTCTATTTGTATTATTTATGCACAAACGCACCACAGCAAATCTCTATGTATGAACCTACTTGGCGATAAACCCAGATTGTGATGAGACTTGGTGCAGACTGGATGGAGCAGTTGGGTGTTGGTGGAGGTTTGAGCTCCAGAGTGAGGTTCTCATCTTCTTGTTGAAGCACCAGACTCTGTGTAAATACTGAATCTATCCTTAAGGAAGTTTTTATTGCATTTCAAAATATAAAGTCACTCAAAGAGTTCAAACCTCTGCTGAGACGCAACGGTCTCCTTGTGAAAACACTTAAATTCACTTGATACACATTTTATCTGTTATTTAACCTTGTTATTTTTCATCAAGATCCACTAAATAGTAAAGTAAATTAAATAGGGAAGGGAATGTAAAAATACACAAATTCAAAATGCTAAGATGTGAACAACCCCTGGAGTTTTCTTTTGAAGTTCCCTGTGTTCGTTGTCTTTAAGGAAAACTTCAACACAATACTTTGCATTATTTTCACGCTCATATTCACAATCTGACCAGTTTTCAAGATTCTCCAGAGAAGCTGGATGTTGGAACTACTTTGTTAGTTCCACTGTTCTTATTGAAGAAATAGTCCGTATGACATATGACGACATGCTCTGTCCGAGCTTTGTGCGTCAGGAGATTCATTCATCGTCCTCCACAGACAAACTCCAACGCAACATCTGAAATGTTTCAGTTGCAGCAGAAATCCCAGAGGTGGAGGAATCGAGCCTCATCACGACCCTTGAAACAGGCGGATGAAGCCACTTCAGAGATCTTTCTGCTGAGGCTTCAAACCTGAGTCCAATCATCTCATCAGTGTTCATGCAGCTCAGGCTCCTGCAGATAAAAGCACTGCGCTGGCTGCAGGCGTCAGAAAGCTGAATCGGAAGTTTCTTTTTCTGTTGTTTGATGTCAAGCAGCACAAGTTGTGTTGGTTGTTTGGCTTCAGCTTTCAGAAATGGCTTCTGGACTTTGTGTGAGGTACGATCCATTTGTTTTGTTAAGTCTTGAAAGTTCATTGTCTGTACCAAGTTGGTTTTCTTTAGTTCACATGTGAAATGATCTGCTTCCCAGGGTGCTCTTGCTCTCACTCTTAGCCTTTGGGCCACATGCTGAGGGTAAGTGAATTATTCTACACAAACCTCAGGTCCACTTCTGGTTATTTCTTAAATACTGACATGTTGTATCTCTCCAGCTCTGAGCTACAGAAGTGGAGGCTCCAGTGGAGTTGCACCGTACTTTAAGTCACCCAGTGCTTTGCTCGGAGACCAAAATCCAGGTTTAGCCTCTTCCAGTTACGAGAGCTCTGCACAGGCTGATGGATCTCAAGGTGGCTCTGGACCCAGTTACCCTGAAGGTGGCTCATCTGATGAACTGGAGCCTGCTGGTGCTGGCGGTGATACTGGTTATTATGGAAGGCAAGTAGATGGTAACAGTCAGGAAAGAAGTGTTTCTAGTTACAGGCCTGACCCAATAATTCCTTCAAAACCCAAAGAGAACCTGATGCAGCCCAGTCACCAAGCTATCCTTCAGACCAAAAAGGGCATGTGGAATTTATCTCCCAATAATGGAACCGCATTTCAGTTAGGCGAAGTTTCAAGTCCTGGAATAATGACAGACTATGCGCCGTCGAGCGACCAGCCCAAGCCCCAGCAGCCGTCGAGCTACCGGCCCAAGCCCCAGCAGCCGTCGAGCTACCAGCCCAACCCCCAGCAGCCGTCGAGCTACCAGCCGAAGCCCCAGCAGCCGTCGAGCTACCAGCCCAGGCCCCAGCAGCCGTCGAGCTACCCACCCAAGCCCCAGCAGCCGTCGAGCTACCAGCCCAAGCCCGAGCAGCCGTCGAGCTACCAGCCCAAGCCCGAGCAGCCGTCGAGCTACCAGCCCAAGCCCCAGCAGGCGTCGAGCTCATCTGATGAACTGGAGCCTGCTGGTGCTGGCAGTTATACTGGTTATTATGGAAGGCAAGTAGATGGTAACAGTCAGGAAAGAAGTGTTTCTAGTTACAGGCCTGACCCAATAATTCCTTCAAAACCCAAAGAGAACCTGATGCAGCCAAGTCACCAAGCTATCCTTCAGACCAAAAAGGGCATGTGGAATTTGTTTTCCAATAATGGAAACCAGCCCCAGCAGCCGTCGAGCTACCAGCCCAAGCCCCAGCAGCCGTCGAGCTACCAGCCCAAGCCACAGCAGCCGTCGAGCTACCAGCCGAAGCCCCAGCAGCCGTCGAGCTACCAGCCGAAGTCCCAGCAGCCGTCGAGCTACCAGCCGAAGCCCCAGCTGCCGTCGAGCTACCAGCCGAAGCCCCAGCAGCCGTCGAGCTACCAGCCGAAGCCCCAGCAGCCGTCGAGCTACCAGCCGAAGCCCCAGCAGCCGTCGAGCTACCAGCCGAAGCCCCAGCAGCCGTCGAGCTATCTGCCCAGGCCCCAGCAGCCGTCGAGCTACCAGCCCAAGCCCCAGCAGCCGTCGAGCTACCAGCCCAAGCCCCAGCAGCCGTCGAGCTACCAGCCCAACCCCCAGCAGCCGTCGAGCTACAAGCCCCAGCAGCCGTCGAGCTACCAGCCCAAGCCCCAGCAGCCGTCGAGCTATCTGCCCAGGCCCCAGCAGCCGTCGAGCTACCAGCCGAAGCCCCAGCAGCCGTCGAGCTACCAGCCCAAGCCCCAGCAGCCGTCGAGCTATCTGCCCAGGCCCCAGCAGCTGTCGAGCTACCAGCCCAGGCCCCAGCAGCCGTCGAGCCCATCTGATGAACTGGAGCCTGCTGGTGCTGGCAGTTATACTGATTATTATGGAAGGCAAGTAGATGGTAACAGTCAGGAAAGTGTTTCTAGTTACAGGCCTGACCCAATAATTCCTTCAAAACCCAAAGAGAACCTGATGCAGCCAAGTCACCAAGCTATCCTTCAGACCAAAAAGGGCATGTGGAATTTGTTTTCCAATAATGGAAACGCATTTCAGTTAGGCGAAGTTTCAAGTCCTGGAATAATGACAGACTATGTGCCGTCGAGCGACCAGCCCAAGCCCCAGCAGCCGTCGAGCGACCAGCCCCAGCAGCCGTCGAGCGACCAGCCCAAACCCCAGCAGCCGTCGAGCTACCAGCCCAAGCCCCAGCAGCCGTCGAGCTACAAGCCCCAGCAGCCGTCAAGCTACCAACCCAAGCCCCAGCAGCCGTCGAGCTACCGGCCCAGGCCCCAGCAGCCGTCGAGCTACCGGCCCAGGCCCCAGCAGCCGTCGAGCTACCGGCCCAAGCCCCAGCAGCCGTCGAGCTACCGGCCCAAGCCCCAGCAGCCGTCGAGCTACCGGCCCAAGCCCCAGCAGCCGTCGAGCTACCGGCCCAAGCCCCAGCAGCCGTCGAGCTACCGGCCCAAGCCCCAGCAGCCGTCGAGCTACCGGCCCAAGCCCCAGCAGCCGTCGAGCTACCGGCCCAAGCCCCAGCAGCCGTCGAGCTACCGGCCCAAGCCCCAGCAGCCGTCGAGCTACCGGCCCAAGCCCCAGCAGCCGTCGAGCTACAAGCCCCAGCAGCCGTCGAGCTACAAGCCCCAGCAGCCGTCGAGCTACCAGCCGAAGCCCCAGCAGCCGTCGAGCTACCAGCCGAAGCCCCAGCAGCCGTCGAGCTACCAGCCCCAGCAGCCGTCGAGCTACCAGCCCCAGCAGCCGTCGAGCTACCAGCCCAAGCCCCAGCAGCCGTCGAGCTACCAGCCCCAGCAGCCGTCGAGCTACCAGCCCAAGCCCCAGCAGCCATCGAGCTACCAGCCCAAGCCCCAGAAGAAGCCTGGAACTCCAAGCACAGATGACATGTGGGACTTTGCGCTTTCCCATGATGTCGCTTTTGACCCATATGAGGAGTTGCCCACTTACCCTGAAGTGAATGTTGGGCCTAGAAATTTCAGACCAACTTATATGGTGGCACCAAACCATCCTGGATGGCAGCAGCGAGTGGCACGTTAGTGACTTCATTGAGTTTGACTACATGTAAGTTCACTTCAGTGTTTACCTCTTTGCAAGTGAATGTAAATGACTTGTTTTCTTGCTAATGGTGTTTCTGTTCACAGGCGACTCTTCAGGAGACTCAGGCATCTTTGAGAAATTCAATAAAATATTTGAACTACACTTGCTGCCTATGACTGTTATTTGAGTGGTGCTAAACAATCTTGGGAAGAATTGTCTTGAATATGATCTAAACTGTTAGATTCTGAACACTGATGATCTTTGGTACAAGGCCAACATTATGAAAACAAACTTCTATACTAAACGTTCTCCTTATAGAAGTGAATTGTCTGAAAGTAACTAAACTTTAAGCAGTCAGTGACACATTCTTGTATTTACTGACACAACACCAAGTTAAACTTGAAGGAACATGTACCTCAAACATAACTGTACAGCTTAGCATTTTTCAAGTTTTCTACTCTGCTGCAGAAACTACTTCAGATTGGGTCTAAAACAAGCAGATGCCCAACTAGAGATGAGGCGTTTTGCCAAGTGGGAGGTCGCACTGAGTCAAATTACAGAGGACGGACATCAAGAGTCTGAATCTCTGCAATGGACTGAAAATCAGACGAGGACTGATCCTGGATCAAGCTATTGATCTGCAGTATCTATAGCACAATACATGGCTTCTCAATATTCATATGCAAGAATACAATTGCATTCTGTGTTTGAACTCTGACCTTTCCCTCAGCTCCAAATTTAAATTGTCCACAACTTAAGAAACACCAGCTAGTTCAAATCATTTAAACTACTGTAGCTATGGAGCCTACTTTCAGTTACAGGGATCACATTGTGTGTGTGCAGAGTAAGACGGGTGCGTTGGAGGGTCCTGAGGTCAATGGATTTGTCAAAGACATGATGGAGCTGGCGAAGGTAAAACTACAAGATGTTTGAATGAATAATAAAAATCTTTTACTTCAAAGTATTTAATGAAAATAAAATGTCAAAGGTATTATGTGTAACTTGTTTTGCGTTGACCTCCGACCTCTCACCCCCTCTTCCCTCTCCAGCCCAGCATCAGTGGCACAGACCTGGACCAGTTCAGGAAAGCTGTGCTCGGCCACTGTGACATCAACGGAGACGGAAAGATCCAGAAGAACGAGCTGGCTCTCTGCCTCGGCCTGAAGCTCAGCTAACGTTCACAGCCTTTTCTTTCTTTCCTCCATCTGTCTGTTACTTCCTCTCCTCTTCCCTCCTCTAACCTCCTCTTTTCTTTCCTCCATCTGTCTGTTACTTCCTCTCCTCTTCCCTACTCTTCCTCCTTCTCTTTCCTCCATCTGTCTGTTACTTCCTCTCCTCTTCCCTACTCTTCCTCCTCTTTCCTCCATCTGTCTGTTACTTCCTCTCCTCTTCCCTCCTCTTCCTCCTCTTTTCTTTCCTCCATCTGTTACTTCCTCTCCTCTTTCACTCTTCCTCCTTTCTTCCCCTTCCTCCCAGTGTATCTCCTTATTTTACGCCCATGAGCAAAGTATATTCCAACAGTTTTATATATTTTTCTGTATTAAATACTTTAAGAGAAGTGATGAAGATAATAAATATCGATCGATGTCATAACCTTGAGTCCTGATGTGCAGCTGGTGACTTGTGATGCATGACGTGATTTTCCTTTGTGATGTGATTAACGTGAAGTGGTTAATAAAATATATTTATTCTTTGTCACGTATGTTGTTCTTCAAATTTAATGCTTTTAACTAAACACATCATCCGCTGAGATAAAGTTCATGAGGAGGAAGCTGCTCCGACACTGCACCTCATGAGTGTGACACACATTATCTACATGTGTCACATTGTAAATATCTATCATTCATATTGCTAATTTCTTTAATCTCTATATACTTTATACTGCTCTATTTTCATATTTATGCACAAACGCACCACAGCAAATCTCTATGTATGAACCTACTTGGCGATAAACCCAGATTGTGATGAGACTTGGTGCAGACTGGATGGAGCAGTTGGGTGTTGGTGGAGGTTTGAGCTCCAGAGTGAGGTTCTCATCTTCTTGTTGAAGCACCAGACTCTGTGTAAATACTGAATATATCCTCAAGGAAGTTTTTATTGCATTTCAAAATATAAGGTCACTTAAAGAGTTCAAACCTCTGCTGAGACGCAACGGTCTCCTTGTGAAAACACTTAAATTCACTAGATACACATTTTATCTGTTTTTTAACCTTGTTATTTTTCATCAAGATCCACTAAATAGTAAAGTAAATTAAATAGGGCAGGGAAAGTAAAAATATACAAATTCAAAATGCTAAGATGTGAACAACCCCTGGAGTTTTCTTTTGAAGTTCCCTGTGTTCGTTGTTTTTAAGGAAAACTTCAACACAATACTTTGCATTATTTTCAGGCTCATATTCACAATCTGACCAGTTTTCAAGATTCTCCAGAGAAGCTGGATGTTGGAACTACTTTGTTAGTTCCACTGTTCTTATTGAAGAAATAGTCCGTATGACATATGACGACATGCTCTGTCCGAGCTTTGTGCGTCAGGAGATTCATTCATCGTCCTCCACAGACAAACTCCAACGCAACATCTGAAATGTTTCAGTTGCAGCAGAAATCCCAGAGGTGGAGGAATCGAGCCTCATCACGACCCTTGAAACAGGCGGATGAAGCCACTTCAGAGATCTTTCTGCTGAGGCTTCAAACCTGAGTCCAATCATCTCATCAGTGTTCATGCAGCTCAGGCTCCTGCAGATAAAAGCACTGCGCTGGCTGCAGGCGTCAGAAAGCTGAATCGGAAGTTTCTTTTTCTGTTGTTTGATGTCAAGCAGCACAAGTTGTGTTGGTTGTTTGGCTTCAGCTTTCAAAAATGGCTTCTGGACTTTGTGTGAGGTACGATCCATTTGTTTTGTTAAGTCTTGAAAGTTCATTGTCTGTACCAAGTTGGTTTTCTTTAGTTCACATGTGAAATGATCTGCTTCCCAGGGTGCTCTTGCTCTCACTCTTAGCCTTTGGGCCACATGCTGAGGGTAAGTGAATCACTCTACACAAACCTCAGGTCCACTTCTGGTTATTTCTTAAATACTGACATGTTGTATCTCTCCAGCTCTGAGCTACAGAAGTGGAGGCTCCAGTGGAGTTACACCGTACTTTAAGTCACCCAGTGCTTTGCTCGGAGACCAAAATCCAGGTTTAGCCTCTTCCAGTTACGAGAGCTCTGCACAGGCTGGAGGATCTCAAGGTGGCTCTGGACCCAGTTACCCTGAAGGTGGCTCATCTGATGAACTGGAGCCTGCTGGTGCTGGCAGTTATACTGGTTATTATGGAAGGCAAGTAGATGGTAACAGTCAGGAAAGAAGTGTTTCTAGTTACAGTCCTGACCCAATAATTCCTTCAAAACCCAAAGAGAACCTGATGCAGCCCAGTCACCAAGCTATCCTTCAGACCAAAAAGGGCATGTGGAATTTATCTCCCAATAATGGAACCGCATTTCAGTTAGGCGAAGTTTCAAGTCCTGGAATAATGATGGACTATGCGCCGTCGAGCGACCAGCCCAAGCCCCAGCAGCCTTCGAGCTACCAGCCCCAGCAGCCGTCGAGCTACCAGCCCAAGCCCCAGCAGCCGTCGAGCTACCAGCCCAGGCCCCAGCAGCCGTCGAGCTACCAGCCCAGGCCCCAGCAGCCGTCGAGCTACCAGCCCAGGCCCCAGCAGCCGTCGAGCTACCAGCCCAAGCCCCAGCAGCCGTCGAGCTACAAGCCCAGGCCCCAGCAGCCGTCGAGCTACAAGCCCCAGCAGCCGTCGAGCTACCAGCCCCAGCAGCCATCGAGCTACCTTCCGAAGCCCCAGCAGCCGTCGAGCTACAAGCCCCAGCACCCGTCGAGCTATCTGCCCAGTCCCCAGCAGCCATCGAGCTACCTTCCGAAGCCCCAGCAGCCGTCGAGCTACCTTCCGAAGCCCCAGAAGCCGTCGAGCTACCTTCCGAAGCCCCAGCAGCCGTCGAGCTACCTTCCGAAGCCCCAGCAGCCGTCAAGCTACCTTCCGAAGCCCCAGCAGCCGTCGAGCTACCTTCCGAAGCCCCAGCAGCCGTCGAGCTACCTTCCGAAGCCCCAGCAGCCGTCGAGCTACCTTCCGAAGCCCCAGCAGCCGTCGAGCTACCAGCCCAGGCCCCAGCAGCCGTCGAGCTACCAGCCCAGGCCCCAGCAGCCGTCGAGCTACCAGCCCAGGCCCCAGCAGCCGTCGAGCTACCAGCCCAGGCCCCAGCAGCCGTCGAGCTACCAGCCCAGGCCCCAGCAGCCGTCGAGCTACCAGCCGAAGCCCCAGCAGCCGTCGAGCTACCAGCCGAAGCCCCAGCAGCCGTCGAGCTACCTGCCCAGGCCCCAGCAGCCGTCGAGCTACCTTCCGAAGCCCCAGCAGCCGTCGAGCTACAAGCCCCAGCAGCCGTCGATCTATCTGCCCAGGCCCCAGCAGCCGTCGAGCTACCTTCCGAAGCCCCAGCAGCCGTCGAGCTACAAGCCCCAGCAGCCGTCGAGCTACAAGCCCCAGCAGCCGTCGAGCTACCGGCCCAAGCCCCAGCAGCCGTCGAGCTACCGGCCCAAGCCCCAGCAGCCGTCGAGCTACCAGCCCCAGCAGCCGTCGACCTACCTGCCCAAGCCCCAGCAGCCGTCGAGCTACCTGCCCAAGCCCCAGCAGCCGTCGAGCTACCAGCCCAAGCCCCAGCAGCCGTCGAGCTACCAGCCCAAGCCCCAGAAGAAGCCTGGAACTCCAAGCACAGATGACATGTGGGACTTTGCGCTTTCCCATGATGTTGCTTTTGACCCATATGAGGAGTTGCCCACTTACCCTGAAGTGAATGTTGGGCCTAGAAATTTCAGACCAACTTATATGGTGGCACCAAACCATCCTGGATGGCAGCAGCGAGTGGCACGTTAGTGACTTCATTGAGTTTGACTACATGTAAGTTCACTTCAGTGTTTACCTCTTTGCAAGTGAATGTAAATGACTTGTTTTCTTGCTAATGGTGTTTCTGTTCACAGGCGACTCTTCAGGAGACTCGGGCATCTTTGAGAAATTCAATAAAATATTTGAACTACACTTGCTGCCTATGACTGTTATTTGAGTGGTGCTAAACAATCTTGGGAAGAATTGTCTTGAATATGATCTAAACTGTTAGATTCTGAACACTGATGATCTTTGGTACAAGGCCAACATTATGAAAACAAACTTCTATACTAAACGTTCTCCTTATAGAAGTGAATTGTCTGGAAGTAACTAAACTTTAAGCAGTCAGTGACACATTCTTGTATTTACTGACACAACACCAAGTTAAACTTGAAGGAACATGTACCTCAAACAAAACTGTACAGCTTAGCATTTTTCAAGTTTTCTACTCTGCTGCAGAAACTACTTCAGATTGGGTCTAAAACAAGCAGATGCCCAACTAGAGATGAGGCGTTTTGCCAAGTGGGAGGTCGCACTGAGTCAAATTACAGAGGACGGACATCAAGAGTCTGAATCTCTGCAATGGACTGAATCAGCAGTATCTATAGCACAATACATGGCTTAATATTCATTTGCAAGAATACAATTGCATTGTGTTTGAACTCTGACCTTTCCCTCAACTCCAAATTTAAATTATCCAGAACTTAAGAAACACCAGCTAGTTCAAATCATTTAAACTACTGTAGCTATGGAGCCTACTTTCAGTTACAGGGATCACATTTTGTGTGTGTGCGGAGTAAGACGGGTGCGTTGGAGGGTCCTGAGGTCGATGGATTTGTCAAAGACATGATGGAGCTGGCGAAGGTAAAACTACAAGATGTTTGAATGAATCATAAAAATCTTTAGAACTTTTACTTCAAAGTATTTAATGAAAATAAAATGTCAAAGGTATTATGTGTAACTTGTTTTGCGTTGACCTCCGACCTCTCACCCCCTCTTCCCTCTCCAGCCCAGCATCAGTGGCACAGACCTGGACCAGTTCAGGAAAGCTGTGCTCGGCCACTGTGACATCAACGGAGACGGAAAGATCCAGAAGAACGAGCTGGCTCTCTGCCTCGGCCTGAAGCTCAGCTAACGTTCACAGCCTTTTCTTTCTTTCCTCATCTGTCTGTTACTTCCTCTCCTCTTCCCTACTCTTCCTCCTCCTCTTTTCTTTCCTCCATCCGTCTGTTACTTCCTCTCCTCTTTCACTCTTCCTCCTTTCTTCCCCTTCCTCCCAGTGTATCTCCTTATTTTATGCCCATGAGCAAAGTATATTCCAACAGTTTTATATATTTTTCTGTATTAAATACTTTAAGAGAAGTGATGAAGATAATAAATATCGATCGATGTCATAACCTTGAGTCCTGATGTGCAGCTGGTGACTTGTGATGCATGACGTGATTTTCCTTTGTGATGTGATTAACGTGAAGTGGTTAATGAAATATATTTATTCTTTGTCACATATGTTGTTCTTCAAATTTAATGCTTTTAACTAAACACATCATCCACTGAGATAAAGTTCATGAGGAGGAAGCTGCTCCGACACTGCACCTCATGAGTGTGACACACATTATCTACATGTGTCACATTGTAAATATCTATCATTCATATTGCTAATTTATTTAATCTCTATACTTTACACTGCTCTCTATTTGTATTATTTATGCACAAACGCACCACAGCAAATCTCTATGTATGAACCTACTTGGCGATAAACCCAGATTGTGATGAGACTTGGTGCAGACTGGATGGAGCAGTTGGGTGTTGGTGGAGGTTTGAGCTCCAGAGTGAGGTTCTCATCTTCTTGTTGAAGCACCAGACTCTGTGTAAATACTGAATATATCCTTAAGGAAGTTTTTATTGCATTTCAAAATATAAAGTCACTCAAAGAGTTCAAACCTCTGCTGAGACGCAACGGTCTCCTTGTGAAAACACTTAAATTCACTTGATACACATTTTATCTGTTTTTTAACCTTGTTATTTTTCATCAAGATCCACTAAATAGTAAAGTAAATTAAATAGGGAAGGGAAAGTAAAAATATACAAATTCAAAATGCTAAGATGTGAACAACCCCTGGAGTTTTCTTTTGAAGTTCCCTGTGTTCGTTGTTTTTAAGGAAAACTTCTACACAATACTTTGCATTATTTTCACGCTCATATTCACAATCTGACCAGTTTTCAAGATTCTCCAGAGAAGCTGGATGTTGGAACTACTTTGTTAGTTCCACTGTTCTTATTGAAGAAATAGTCCGTATGACATATGACGACATGCTCTGTCCGAGCTTTGTGCGTCAGGAGATTCATTCATCGTCCTCCACAGACAAACTCCAACGCAACATCTGAAATGTTTCAGTTGCAGCAGAAATCCCAGAGGTGGAGGAATCGAGCCTCATCACGACCCTTGAAACAGGCGGATGAAGCCACTTCAGAGATCTTTCTGCTGAGGCTTCAAACCTGAGTCCAATCATCTCATCAGTGTTCATGCAGCTCAGGCTCCTGCAGATAAAAGCACTGCGCTGGCTGCAGGCGTCAGAAAGCTGAATCTGAAGTTTCTTTTTCTGTTGTTTGATGTCAAGCAGCACAAGTTGTGTTGGTTGTTTGGCTTCAGCTTTCAGAAATGGCTTCTGGACTTTGTGTGAGGTACGATCAATTTGTTTTGTTAAGTCTTGAAAGTTCATTGTCTGTACCAAGTTGGTTTTCTTTAGTTCACATGTGAAATGATCTGCTTCCCAGGGTGCTCTTGCTCTCACTCTTAGCCTTTGGGCCACATGCTGAGGGTAAGTGAATTATTCTACACAAACCTCAGGTCCAGTTCTGGTTATTTCTTAAATACTGACATGTTGTATCTCTCCAGCTCCGAGCTACAGAAGTGGAGGCTCCAGTGGAGTTACACCGTACTTTAAGTCACCCAGTGCTTTGCTGGGAGACCAAAATCCAGGTTTAGCCTCTTCCAGTTATGAGAGCTCTGCACAGGCTGATGGATCTCAAGGTGGCTCTGGACCCAGTTACCCTGAAGGTGGCTCATCTGATGAACTGGAGCCTGCTGGTGCTGGCGGTGATACTGGTTATTATGGAAGGCAAGTAGATGGTAACAGTCAGGAAAGAAGTGTTTCTAGTTACAGGCCTGACCCAATAATTCCTTCAAAACCCAAAGAGAACCTGATGCAGCCCAGTCACCAAGCTATCCTTCAGACCAAAAAGGGCATGTGGAATTTGTTTTCCAATAATGGAAACCAGCCCAAGCCCCAGCAGCCGTCGAGCTACCAGCCCAAGCCCCAGCAGCCGTCGAGCTACCAGCCGAAGCCCCAGCAGCCGTCGAGTTACCAGCCGAAGCCCCAGCAGCCGTCGAGCTACCAGCCGAAGCCCCAGCAGCCGTCGAGCTATCTGCCCAACCCCCAGCAGCCGTCGAGCTACAAGCCCCAGCAGCCGTCGAGCTACCAGCCGAAGCCCCAGCAGCCGTCGAGCTACCAGCCCAAGCCCCAGCAGCCGTCGAGCTACCAGCCCAAGCCCCAGCAGCCGTCGAGCTACCAGCCCAAGCCCCAGCAGCCGTCGAGCTACCAGCCCAACCCCCAGCAGCCGTCGAGCTACAAGCCCCAGCAGCCGTCGAGCTACCAGCCGAAGCCCCAGCAGCCGTCGAGCTACCAGCCGAAGCCCCAGCAGCCGTCGAGCTATCTGCCCAAGCCCCAGCAACCGTCGAGCCCATCTGATGAACTGGAGCCTGCTGGTGCTGGCAGTTATACTGATTATTATGGAAGGCAAGTAGATGGTAACAGTCAGGAAAGAAGTGTTTCTAGTTACAGGCCTGACCCAATAATTCCTTCAAAACCCAAAGAGAACCTGATGCAGCCAAGTCACCAAGCTATCCTTCAGACCAAAAAGGGCATGTGGAATTTGTTTTCCAATAATGGAAACGCATTTCAGTTAGGCGAAGTTTCAAGTCCTGGAATAATGACAGACTATGCGCCGTCGAGCGACCAGCCCAAGCCCCAGCAGCCGTCGAGCTACCAGCCCAAGCCCCAGCAGCCGTCGAGCTACCAGCCCAAGCCCCAGCAGCCGTCGAGCGACCAGCCGAAGCCCCAGCAGCGGTCGAGCTACAAGCCGAAGCCCCAGCAGCCGTCGAGCTACAAGCCCCAGCAGCCGTCGAGCTACCTTCCGAAGCCCCAGCAGCCGTCGAGCTACAAGCCCCAGCAGCCGTCGAGCTACCTTCCGAAGCCCCAGCAGCCGTCGAGCTACAAGCCCCAGCAGCCGTCGAGCTATCTGCCCAAGCCCCAGCAGCCGTCGAGCTACCTTCCGAAGCCCCAGCAGCCGTCAAGCTACCTGCCCAGGCCCCAGCAGCCGTCGAGCTACAAGCCCCAGCAGCCGTCGAGCTATCTGCCCAAGCCCCAGCAGCCGTCGAGCTACAAGCCCCAGCAGCCGTCGAGCTATCTGCCCAAGCCCCAGCAGCCGTCGAGCTACAAGCCCCAGCAGCCGTCGAGCTATCTGCCCAAGCCCCAGCAGCCGTCGAGCTATCTGCCCAAGCCCCAGCAGCCGTCGAGCTACAAGCCCCAGCAGCCGTCGAGCTATCTGCCCAAGCCCCAGCAGCCGTCGAGCTACCTTCCGAAGCCCCAGCAGCCGTCAAGCTACAAGCCCCAGCAGCCGTCGAGCTACCTGCCCAGGCCCCAGCAGCCATCGAGCTACCTTCCGAAGCCCCAGCAGCCGTCGAGCTATCTGCCCAGGCCCCAGCAACTGTCGAGCTACCAGCCCAAGCCCCAGCAACTGTCGAGCTACCAGCCCAAGCCCCAGCAGCCGTCGAGCTACCAGCCCAAGCCCCAGCAGCCGTCGAGCTACCAGCTCAAGCCCCAGCAGCTGTGGAGCTACAAGCCCCAGCAGCCGTCGAGCTACCAGCTCAAGCCCCAGCAGCCGTCGAGCTACCAGCAGAAGCCCCAGCAGCCGTCGAGCTACCAGCCCAAGCCCCAGCAGCCGTCGAGCTACCAGCCCAAGCCCCAGCAGCCGTCGAGCTACCAGCCCAAGCCCCAGCAGCCGTCGAGCTACCAGCCCAAGCCCCAGCAGCCGTCGAGCTACCAGCCCAAGCCCCAGCAGCCGTCGAGCTACCAGCCCAAGCCCCAGCAGCCGTCGAGCTACCAGCCCAAGCCCCAGCAGCCGTCGAGCTACCAGCCCAAGCCCCAGCAGCCGTCGAGCTACCAGCCCAAGCCGCAGCAGCCGTCGAGCTACCAGCCCAAGCCCCAGCAGCCGTCGAGCTACCAGCCCAAGCCCCAGAAGAAGCCTGGAACTCCAAGCACAGATTTCATGTGGGACTTTGCGCTTTCCCATGATGTCGCTTTTGACCCATATGAGGAGTTGCCCACTTACCCTGAAGTGAATGTTGGGCCTAGAAATTTCAGACCAACTTATATGGTGGCACCAAACCATCCTGGATGGCAGCAGCGAGTGGCACGTTAGTGACTTCATTGAGTTTGACTACATGTAAGTTCACTTCAGTGTTTACCTCTTTGCAAGTGAATGTAAATGACTTGTTTTCTTGCTAATGGTGTTTCTGTTCACAGGCGACTCTTCAGGAGACTCGGGCATCTTTGAGAAATTCAATAAAATATTTGAACTACACTTGCTGCCTATGACTGTTATTTGAGTGGTGCTAAACAATCTTGGGAAGAATTGTCTTGAATATGATCTAAACTGTTAGATTCTGAACACTGATGATCTTTGGTACAAGGCCAACATTATGAAAACAAACTTCTATACTAAACGTTCTCCTTATAGAAGTGAATTGTCTGAAAGTAACTAAACTTTAAGCAGTCAGTGACACATTCTTGTATTTACTGACACAACACCAAGTTAAACTTGAAGGAACATGTACCTCAAACATAACTGTACAGCTTAGCATTTTTCAAGTTTTCTACTCTGCTGCAGAAACTACTTCAGATTGGGTCTAAAACAAGCAGATGCCCAACTAGAGATGAGACGTTTTGCCAAGTGGGAGGTCGCACTGAGTCAAATTACAGAGGACGGACATCAAGAGTCTGAATCTCTGCAATGGACTGAAATTCAGACGAGGACTGATCCTGGATCAAGCTATTGATCTGCAGTATCTATAGCACAATACATGGCTTCTCAATATTCATATGCAAGAATACAATTGCATTCTGTGTTTGAACTCTGACCTTTCCCTCAGCTCCAAATTTAAATTGTCCACAACTTAAGAAACACCAGCTAGTTCAAATCATTTAAACTACTGTAGCTATGGAGCCTACTTTCAGTTACAGGGATCACATTGTGTGTGCAGAGTAAGACGGGTGCGTTGGAGGGTCCTGAGGTCAATGGATTTGTCTAAGACATGATGGAGCTGGCGAAGGTAAAACTACAAGATGTTTGAATAAATATTTAGAACATTTACTTCAAAGTATTTAATGAAAATAAAATGTCAAAGGTATTATGTGTAACTTGTTTTGCGTTGACCTCCGACCGCTCACCCCCTCTTCCCTCTCCAGCCCAGCATCAGTGGCACAGACCTGGACCAGTTCAGGAAAGCTGTGCTCGGCCACTGGGACATCAACGGAGACGGAAAGATCCAGAAGAACGAGCTGGCTCTCTGCCTCGGCCTGAAGCTCAGCTAACGTTCACAGCCTTTTCTTTCTTTCCTCCATCTGTCTGTTACTTCCTCTCCTCTTCCCTACTCTTCCTCCTCCTCTTTTCTTTCCTCCATCCGTCTGTTACTTCCTCTCCTCTTTCACTCTTCCTCCTTTCTTCCCCTTCCTCCCAGTGTATCTCCTTATTTTATGCCCATGAGCAAAGTATATTCCAACAGTTTTATATATTTTTCTGTATTAAATACTTTAAGAGAAGTGATGAAGATAATAAATATCGATCGATGTCATAACCTTGAGTCCTGATGTGCAGCTGGTGACTTGTGATGCATGACGTGATTTTCCTTTGTGATGTGATTAACGTGAAGTGGTTAATAAAATATATTTATTCTTTGTCACATATGTTGTTCTTCAAATTTAATGCTTTTAACTGAACACATCATCCGCTGAGATAAAGTTCATGAGGAGGAAGCTGCTCCGACACTGCACCTCATGAGTGTGACACACATTATCTACATGTGTCACATTGTAAATATCTATCATTCATATTGCTAATTTCTTTCATCTCTATATACTTTACACTGCTCTCTATTTGTATTATTTATGCACAAACGCACCACAGCAAATCTCTATGTATGAACCTACTTGGCGATAAACCCAGATTGTGATGAGACTTGGTGCAGACTGGATGGAGCAGTTGGGTGTTGGTGGAGGTTTGAGCTCCAGAGTGAGGTTCTCATCTTCTTGTTGAAGCACCAGACTCTGTGTAAATACTGAATATATCCTTAAGGAAGTTTTTATTGCATTTCAAAATATAAAGTCACTCAAAGAGTTCAAACCTCTGCTGAGACGCAACGGTCTCCTTGTGAAAACACTTAAATTCACTAGATACACATTTTATTTAACCTTGTTATTTTTCATCAAGATCCACTAAATAGTAAAGTAAATTAAATAGGGAAGGGAAAGTAAAAATACACAAATTCAAAATGCTAAGATGTGAACAACCCCTGGAGTTTTCTTTTGAAGTTCCCTGTGTTCGTTGTTTTTAAGGAAAACTTCAACACAATACTTTGCATTATTTTCAGGCTCATATTCACAATCTGACCAGTTTTCAAGATTCTCCAGAGAAGCTGGATGTTGGAACTACTTTGTTAGTTCCACTGTTCTTATTGAAGAAATAGTCCGTATGACATATGACGACATGCTCTGTCCGAGCTTTGTGCGTCAGGAGATTCATTCATCGTCCTCCACAGACAAACTCCAACGCAACATCTGAAATGTTTCAGTTGCAGCAGAAATCCCAGAGGTGGAGGAATCGAGCCTCATCACGACCCTTGAAACAGGCGGATGAAGCCACTTCAGAGATCTTTCTGCTGAGGCTTCAAACCTGAGTCCAATCATCTCATCAGTGTTCATGCAGCTCAGGCTCCTGCAGATAAAAGCACTGCGCTGGCTGCAGGCGTCAGAAAGCTGAATCGGAAGTTTCTTTTTCTGTTGTTTGATGTCAAGCAGCACAAGTTGTGTTGGTTGTTTGGCTTCAGCTTTCAGAAATGGCTTCTGGACTTTGTGTGAGGTACGATCAGTTTGTTTTGATAAGTCTTGAAAGTTCATTGTCTGTACCAAGTTGGTTTTCTTTAGTTCACATGTGAAATGATCTGCTTCCCAGGGTGCTCTTGCTCTCACTCTTAGCCTTTGGGCCACATGCTGAGGGTAAGTGAATTATTCTACACAAACCTCAGGTCCAGTTCTGGTTATTTCTTATATACTGACATGTTGTATCTCTCCAGCTCTGAGCTACAGAAGTGGAGGCTCCAGTGGAGTTACACCGTACTTTAAGTCACCCAGTGCTTTGCTCGGAGACCAAAATCCAGGTTTAGCCTCTTCCAGTTACGAGAGCTCTGCACAGGCTGATGGATCTCAAGGTGGCTCTGGACCCAGTTACCCTGAAGGTGGCTCATCTGATGAACTGGAGCCTGCTGGTGCTGGCAGTTATACTGGTTATTATGGAAGGCAAGTAGATGGTAACAATCAGGAAAGAAGTGTTTCTAGTTACAGGCCTGACCCAATAATTCCTTCAAAACCCAAAGAGAACCCGATGCAGCCCAGTCACCAAGCTAACCTTCAGACCAAAAAGGGCATGTGGAATTTATTTCCCAATAATGGAAACGCATTTCAGTTAGGCACAGTTTCAAGTTCTGGAATAATGATGGAATATGCGCCGTCGAGCGACCAGCCCAAGCCCCAGCAGCCGTCGAGCTACCAGCCCAAGCCCCAGCAGCCGTCGAGCTACCAGCCCAGACCCCAGCAGCCGTCGAGCTACCAGCCCAGACCCCAGCAGCCGTCGAGCTACCAGCCCAGGCCCCAGCAGCCGTCGAGCTACCAGCCCAAGCCCCAGCAGCCGTCGAGCTACCAGCCCCAGCAGCCGTCGAGCTACCAGCCCCAGCAGCCGTCGAGCTACCAGCCCCAGCAGCCGTCGAGCTACCAGCCCCAGCAGCCGTCGAGCTACCAGCCCAAGCCCCAGCAGCCGTCGAGCTACCAGCCCCAGCAGCCGTCGAGCTACCAGCCCCAGCCCCAGCAGCCGTCGAGCTACCAGCCCAAGCCCCAGCAGCCGTCGAGCTACCAGCCCAAGCCCCAGCAGCCGTCGAGCTACCAGCCGAAGCCCCAGCAGCCGTCGAGCTACCAGCCGAAGCCCCAGCAGCCGTCGAGCTACAAGCCGAAGCCCCAGCAGCCGTCGAGCTACAATCCCCAGCAGCCGTCGAGCTATCTGCCCAAGCCCCAGCAGCCGTCGAGCTACAAGCCCCAGCAGCCGTCGAGCTACCTTCCGAAGCCCCAGCAGCCGTCAAGCTACAAGCCCCAGCAGCCGTCGAGCTACCTGCCCAGGCCCCAGCAGCCATCGAGCTACCAGCCCAAGCCCCAGCAGCCGTCGAGCTACCTGCCCAGGCCCCAGCAGCCATCGAGCTACCAGCTCAAGCCCCAGCAGCCGTCGAGCTACCTGCCCAGGCCCCAGCAGCCGTCGAGCTACCAGCCCAAGCCCCAGCAGCCGTCGAGCTACCTGCCCAGGCCCCAGCAGCCATCGAGCTACCAGCTCAAGCCCCAGCAGCCGTCGACCTACCAGCCCAGGCCCCAGCAGCCATCGAGCTACCAGCCCAAGCCCCAGCAGCCGTCGAGCTACCAGCCCAAGCCCCAGCAGCCGTCGAGCTACCAGCCCAAGCCCCAGCAGCCGTCGAGCTACCAGCCCAAGCCCCAGCAGCCGTCGAGCTACCAGCCCAAGCCGCAGCAGCCGTCGAGCTACCAGCCCAAGCCCCAGCAGCCGTCGAGCTACCAGCCCAAGCCCCAGAAGAAGTCTGGAACTCCAAGCACAGATGACATGTGGGACTTTGCTCTTTCCCATGATGTCGCTTTTGACCCATATGAGGAGTTGCCCACTTACCCTGAAGTGAATGTTGGGCCTAGAAATTTCAGACCAACTTATATGGTGGCACCAAACCATCCTGGATGGCAGCAGCGAGTGGCACGTTAGTGACTTCATTGAGTTTGACTACATGTAAGTTCACTTCAGTGTTTACCTCTTTGCAAGTGAATGTAAATGACTTGTTTTCTTGCTAATGGTGTTTCTGTTCACAGGCGACTCTTCAGGAGACTCGGGCATCTTTGAGAAATTCAATAAAATATTTGAACTACACTTGCTGCCTATGACTGTTATTTGAGTGGTGCTAAACAATCTTGGGAAGAATTGTCTTGAATATGATCTAAACTGTTAGATTCTGAACACTGATGATCTTTGGTACAAGGCCAACATTATGAAAACAAACTTCTATACTAAACGTTCTCCTTATAGAAGTGAATTGTCTGGAAGTAACTAAACTTTAAGCAGTCAGTGACACATTCTTGTATTTACTGACACAACACCAAGTTAAACTTGAAGGACCATGTACCTCAAACATAACTGTACAGCTTAGCATTTTTCAAGTTTTCTACTCTGCTGCAGAAACTACTTCAGATTGGGTCTAAAACAAGCAGATGCCCAACTAGAGATGAGATGTTTTGCCAAGTGGGAGGTCGCACTGAGTCAAATTACAGAGGACGGACATCAAGAGTCTGAATCTCTGCAATGGACTGATAATCAGACGAGGACTGATCCTGGATCAAGCTATTGATCTGCAGTATCTATAGCACAATACATGGCTTCTCAATATTCATATGCAAGAATACAATTGCATTCTGTGTTTGAACTCTGACCTTTCCCTCAGCTCCAAATTTAAATTGTCCACAACTTAAGAAACACCAGCTAGTTCAAATCATTTAAACTACTGTAGCTATGGAGCCTACTTTCAGTTACAGGGATCACATTGTGTGTGCAGAGTAAGACGGGTGCGTTGGAGGGTCCTGAGGTCAATGGATTTGTCTAAGACATGATGGAGCTGGCGAAGGTAAAACTACAAGATGTTTGAATAAATATTTAGAACATTTACTTCAAAGTATTTAATGAAAATAAAATGTCAAAGGTATTATGTGTAACTTGTTTTGCGTTGACCTCCGACCGCTCACCCCCTCTTCCCTCTCCAGCCCAGCATCAGTGGCACAGACCTGGACCAGTTCAGGAAAGCTGTGCTCGGCCACTGGGACATCAACGGAGACGGAAAGATCCAGAAGAACGAGCTGGCTCTCTGCCTCGGCCTGAAGCTCAGCTAACGTTCACAGCCTTTTCTTTCTTTCCTCATCTGTCTGTTACTTCCTCTCCTCTTCCCTACTCTTCCTCCTCCTCTTTTCTTTCCTCCATCCGTCTGTTACTTCCTCTCCTCTTTCACTCTTCCTCCTTTCTTCCCCTTCCTCCCAGTGTATCTCCTTATTTTATGCCCATGAGCAAAGTATATTCCAACAGTTTTATATATTTTTCTGTATTAAATACTTTAAGAGAAGTGATGAAGATAATAAATATCGATCGATGTCATAACCTTGAGTCCTGATGTGCAGCTGGTGACTTGTGATGCATGACGTGATTTTCCTTTGTGATGTGATTAACGTGAAGTGGTTAATAAAATATATTTATTCTTTGTCACATATGTTGTTCTTCAAATTTAATGCTTTTAACTGAACACATCATCCGCTGAGATAAAGTTCATGAGGAGGAAGCTGCTCCGACACTGCACCTCATGAGTGTGACACACATTATCTACATGTGTCACATTGTAAATATCTATCATTCATATTGCTAATTTCTTTCATCTCTATATACTTTACACTGCTCTCTATTTGTATTATTTATGCACAAACGCACCACAGCAAATCTCTATGTATGAACCTACTTGGCGATAAACCCAGATTGTGATGAGACTTGGTGCAGACTGGATGGAGCAGTTGGGTGTTGGTGGAGGTTTGAGCTCCAGAGTGAGGTTCTCATCTTCTTGTTGAAGCACCAGACTCTGTGTAAATACTGAATATATCCTTAAGGAAGTTTTTATTGCATTTCAAAATATAAAGTCACTCAAAGAGTTCAAACCTCTGCTGAGACGCAACGGTCTCCTTGTGAAAACACTTAAATTCACTAGATACACATTTTATTTAACCTTGTTATTTTTCATCAAGATCCACTAAATAGTAAAGTAAATTAAATAGGGAAGGGAAAGTAAAAATACACAAATTCAAAATGCTAAGATGTGAACAACCCCTGGAGTTTTCTTTTGAAGTTCCCTGTGTTCGTTGTTTTTAAGGAAAACTTCAACACAATACTTTGCATTATTTTCAGGCTCATATTCACAATCTGACCAGTTTTCAAGATTCTCCAGAGAAGCTGGATGTTGGAACTACTTTGTTAGTTCCACTGTTCTTATTGAAGAAATAGTCCGTATGACATATGACGACATGCTCTGTCCGAGCTTTGTGCGTCAGGAGATTCATTCATCGTCCTCCACAGACAAACTCCAACGCAACATCTGAAATGTTTCAGTTGCAGCAGAAATCCCAGAGGTGGAGGAATCGAGCCTCATCACGACCCTTGAAACAGGCGGATGAAGCCACTTCAGAGATCTTTCTGCTGAGGCTTCAAACCTGAGTCCAATCATCTCATCAGTGTTCATGCAGCTCAGGCTCCTGCAGATAAAAGCACTGCGCTGGCTGCAGGCGTCAGAAAGCTGAATCGGAAGTTTCTTTTTCTGTTGTTTGATGTCAAGCAGCACAAGTTGTGTTGGTTGTTTGGCTTCAGCTTTCAGAAATGGCTTCTGGACTTTGTGTGAGGTACGATCAGTTTGTTTTGATAAGTCTTGAAAGTTCATTGTCTGTACCAAGTTGGTTTTCTTTAGTTCACATGTGAAATGATCTGCTTCCCAGGGTGCTCTTGCTCTCACTCTTAGCCTTTGGGCCACATGCTGAGGGTAAGTGAATTATTCTACACAAACCTCAGGTCCAGTTCTGGTTATTTCTTATATACTGACATGTTGTATCTCTCCAGCTCTGAGCTACAGAAGTGGAGGCTCCAGTGGAGTTACACCGTACTTTAAGTCACCCAGTGCTTTGCTCGGAGACCAAAATCCAGGTTTAGCCTCTTCCAGTTACGAGAGCTCTGCACAGGCTGATGGATCTCAAGGTGGCTCTGGACCCAGTTACCCTGAAGGTGGCTCATCTGATGAACTGGAGCCTGCTGGTGCTGGCAGTTATACTGGTTATTATGGAAGGCAAGTAGATGGTAACAATCAGGAAAGAAGTGTTTCTAGTTACAGGCCTGACCCAATAATTCCTTCAAAACCCAAAGAGAACCCGATGCAGCCCAGTCACCAAGCTAACCTTCAGACCAAAAAGGGCATGTGGAATTTATTTCCCAATAATGGAAACGCATTTCAGTTAGGCACAGTTTCAAGTTCTGGAATAATGATGGAATATGCGCCGTCGAGCGACCAGCCCAAGCCCCAGCAGCCGTCGAGCTACCAGCCCAAGCCCCAGCAGCCGTCGAGCTACCAGCCCAGACCCCAGCAGCCGTCGAGCTACCAGCCCAGACCCCAGCAGCCGTCGAGCTACCAGCCCAGGCCCCAGCAGCCGTCGAGCTACCAGCCCAAGCCCCAGCAGCCGTCGAGCTACCAGCCCCAGCAGCCGTCGAGCTACCAGCCCCAGCAGCCGTCGAGCTACCAGCCCCAGCAGCCGTCGAGCTACCAGCCCCAGCAGCCGTCGAGCTACCAGCCCAAGCCCCAGCAGCCGTCGAGCTACCAGCCCCAGCAGCCGTCGAGCTACCAGCCCCAGCCCCAGCAGCCGTCGAGCTACCAGCCCAAGCCCCAGCAGCCGTCGAGCTACCAGCCCAAGCCCCAGCAGCCGTCGAGCTACCAGCCCAAGCCCCAGCAGCCGTCGAGCTACCAGCCGAAGCCCCAGCAGCCGTCGAGCTACAAGCCGAAGCCCCAGCAGCCGTCGAGCTACAATCCCCAGCAGCCGTCGAGCTATCTGCCCAAGCCCCAGCAGCCGTCGAGCTACAAGCCCCAGCAGCCGTCAAGCTACAAGCCCCAGCAGCCGTCGAGCTACCTGCCCAGGCCCCAGCAGCCATCGAGCTACCAGCCCAAGCCCCAGCAGCCGTCGAGCTACCTGCCCAGGCCCCAGCAGCCATCGAGCTACCAGCTCAAGCCCCAGCAGCCGTCGAGCTACCTGCCCAGGCCCCAGCAGCCGTCGAGCTACCAGCCCAAGCCCCAGCAGCCGTCGAGCTACCTGCCCAGGCCCCAGCAGCCATCGAGCTACCAGCTCAAGCCCCAGCAGCCGTCGACCTACCAGCCCAGGCCCCAGCAGCCATCGAGCTACCAGCCCAAGCCCCAGCAGCCGTCGAGCTACCAGCCCAAGCCCCAGCAGCCGTCGAGCTACCAGCCCAAGCCCCAGCAGCCGTCGAGCTACCAGCCCAAGCCCCAGCAGCCGTCGAGCTACCAGCCCAAGCCGCAGCAGCCGTCGAGCTACCAGCCCAAGCCCCAGCAGCCGTCGAGCTACCAGCCCAAGCCCCAGCAGCCGTCGAGCTACCAGCCCAAGCCCCAGAAGAAGTCTGGAACTCCAAGCACAGATGACATGTGGGACTTTGCTCTTTCCCATGATGTCGCTTTTGACCCATATGAGGAGTTGCCCACTTACCCTGAAGTGAATGTTGGGCCTAGAAATTTCAGACCAACTTATATGGTGGCACCAAACCATCCTGGATGGCAGCAGCGAGTGGCACGTTAGTGACTTCATTGAGTTTGACTACATGTAAGTTCACTTCAGTGTTTACCTCTTTGCAAGTGAATGTAAATGACTTGTTTTCTTGCTAATGGTGTTTCTGTTCACAGGCGACTCTTCAGGAGACTCGGGCATCTTTGAGAAATTCAATAAAATATTTGAACTACACTTGCTGCCTATGACTGTTATTTGAGTGGTGCTAAACAATCTTGGGAAGAATTGTCTTGAATATGATCTAAACTGTTAGATTCTGAACACTGATGATCTTTGGTACAAGGCCAACATTATGAAAACAAACTTCTATACTAAACATTCTCCTTATAGAAGTGAATTGTCTGGAAGTAACTAAACTTTAAGCAGTCAGTGACACATTCTTGTATTTACTGACACAACACCAAGTTAAACTTGAAGGAACATGTACCTCAAACATAACTGTACAGCTTAGCATTTTTCAAGTTTTCTACTCTGCTGCAGAAACTACTTCAGATTGGGTCTAAAACAAGCAGATGCCCAACTAGAGATGAGATGTTTTGCCAAGTGGGAGGTCGCACTGAGTCAAATTACAGAGGACGGACATCAAGAGTCTGAATCTCTGCAATGGACTGATAATCAGACGAGGACTGATCCTGGATCAAGCTATTGATCTGCAGTATCTATAGCACAATACATGGCTTCTCAATATTCATATGCAAGAATACAATTGCATTCTGTGTTTGAACTCTGACCTTTCCCTCAGCTCCAAATTTAAATTGTCCACAACTTAAGAAACACCAGCTAGTTCAAATCATTTAAACTACTGTAGCTATGGAGCCTACTTTCAGTTACAGGGATCACATTTTAAATCATTTGTTCCAAATATTTGTGTTCATTTTGCTCTCCTCCCTCAGACTGTACTTCATTGGAGCTTCAGGACAAACTGAAGCTCAAACGTTGTTTTAAGAGACCTGAGACGATGACGACCTCATGTATGATCTGAAGACACAGACTTCATGATGCTGTGAATCTCCAGCTTCTCGTCTTTCCTCCCACTGCCTCCCTCTCCCCCCCTCTCTCTGATAGCTGTTATTAGTTTAGTCTCCTGTTTTTGGGGGAGATAATAACAGACTGTTGTTGCTGCCTGTCATTACACACTGAGTCTCTGTGGTTAAAATGACTCGGCTCTGCCAGCTTCACCATCTGATCCCTCGGCGAGCTGGTCGGCCTCAGTCCAGCCGCCGACGCCTCAGCAGAGCAACACGTCTGCAGCTTCTCAGTCTGCACATCAACGTTCACGACACCAAAGTCCCAATGAATTTCTTTATTTATGATTCCATGTCTGAACAATCCTCTAAACTCAACCTGTATTTGCACCAGGATCCAAAATCGTCATCACATTATAAAAGCAAACAAGTAAAATGCTGTAAAAAATAATTATCTTAGTGTTCAAATGTTTTTACTATATATATTTTCTGTTTTAATTGTTTATGGTCCAAAATTAATTTGATTTTTAGCATTGTGATAGAAATGTTCAACCTTTCCAGCTGTGCCACGAAAATCTCTTAAATAAACTAACTTAAAAATATATATGTAATATATACTTTAAGGGAATTTGTTTCCTTTAGTTTGATTCCTCATCAAGGACAAATCATTCAATTAAGGTTTGATGGTCTCAGTAAAGTTATTCATTACCAGGAGTCACTTTAATTTATATATTTGACAAATGTATTAACAGTTATAATAATGAAACTAAAACAATACAGAAATAAATAAGTGCTTGGGGGATTTATCTCCTGAGGATACAACTGGAGGTTTACTGACTAGATTTTGCCACAAGGTGTCGTCACACTCACACAATCTTCACATGAATTCCCATGAATCCAGAGTGAAGAGATGAAACGTGCTGTTCCACCTGAATTTATCAGGTGCAGATAACAAGACAAAACCGAGGAGGCGTTCAGGAGTGAAACTTGAGAAAACACTCTTCTTCCAATAGACAGCATGGGAATGTGCGCGTGGCAGCAGTGCTCACAGTTTGCACACAGACCAAAGTGTCAGGATCAGATCGAGTAGCTTGTCTACAAATGTGCAGTGAAAATACAACTTTATATAACTGTTTTGTTCTTGTGTTAAACTGCAGGGGACCCGACGGAGCGTTCACATATGTTGTTCACATGATGAGTCTCTGCAGGATTACACTCACTAGGTGGCGCTGCAGTTTTAAATATGAGAGTGAGCAGCTCTTTGTCTCTTTATAAACTGACAACAGGTTCAGTAATGAAGCCTGTTGATGTCCAGGGAAATAAAATACTACTACTACTACTACTACTACTAGTACTACTACTAATAATAATAATTCAATTTGTAAAGTTGCAGTGAGAGGAAGAAGCTCAGGACAAACCTCATCTATAACACATTGACACATTCTGCATGAACATTTGATTTCAATAACTTTGAAATACTTTTTAATTATAAGTTTGATGAATACTTAGTTTTCACAAATTATATTTCTCTTATATTTATTTTTCAATTACTTTATCATGATTTTGAAACATTTGTGATCATAAGTGTCATTTTAACAATCATACAACCTTTATCATTGATCTTATTTGTCATACAGTTATGCCAGAATCCTTAATTTCATTTCATTTCATTTATTATATTTTATTAGCAGTATTTAAACTCCACCTTTGTCCATTAACAAAAAACCGCTCCCTCAGCTGAGGGCGGGGCCAGGCGAACCTGCGCGTAAACGCCCCTGTGAAGCGCGCTCCCGTGTCCTGTGTGTGTGTGTGTGTGTTTCAGTGTCAGTGGTTCTGTGCGCAAAGTTGGTTCCTGCGGTTCTCCTGGTTCTGCTGGGTCTCCTGGTTCTGCTGGTTCTTCCTCCTCCTCCTCCTCCTCTTCCTCCTCCAACATGCGGTCGTGGGCTCCACCTGCCCGGGCGGGGGTCTGAGCGGCTCTGCTGCAGCGTGTGTCCGCCCTGTGGTGCGTGTGAGCCGGGGGAACTCAGCAGCGACCCCCTGAGGCGCGTCTCCTCTTCTCCTTTGTCAATCATCGTCCTTCTCTCTTTTCCTGTCGCGTCATTTATGGAACCGACGCGCTCTGGCTGAGCCCGTCGCTGTTTTCCGTGCACACGCAGCCGAAGATGGAGACGGTGATGGAGCGGGAGTGCAGCGCGCTGGGGGGGCTCTTCCAGACCGTCATAGGAGACATGAAGGTAACGTCCCCTCGCTGTATTACCATCGGTACTTCAGGTTATTGTGTTCCTGCTCCCATTGAACCTGCCTCCTGCGGGAAGAAGCGGTTTGCTCATGAGCAGCGATGAAGAGGGCAGGGCAGCTGCTGCATCACACCCTGCAGCTCCTCTTCATCAAATCTGTTGCACAAAGCTCTGCTGGAGGAGACGCGTCTTCACTGGATCATCCATCACTACCATTACTGTTATTATTATTGTTATGGATGAGGAAGAGGAGGATGAGGGTGAGTGTGTCCAGGAGGAAGATGAACAACCACCACACACACACACACACACACACACACACACACACACACAGGAAAGGCAGTGATGCAGTGACACAGCAGGAGGTGAAGAGCAGATTCAGCAGAGTCATGATCTTCACTGACAAACTGAGAGACTCAGACTCAGAGCTTCAAGAGACAACCTCCAACAGTTCTTCATCACAACGTGTAAGAGCAACGAGACCTGAGAGTCGGGTTCTGTCCACTTGTGCTCGTCCACGGTCCAAACGCAGGGAAATGTCCTCATGTCTTTTAACAGGCAACTTTTAATTTGAAAAAACAAAACACTAACGCGTTGCTCAGTTAGTTGAGCAAACGTCTGGTTTCTTCCTACAGACAGATACTGGATGTATTATGATATGTTATGATATATTATGTTATATTATGCAACATCACGAGGACTTGAGAGGACGCAGCAGATGTAGTTGAGTTCTGGTCTGTGGTGGCTCCTCCTCTGTCTCACGGGCCTAAAGTTAAAGTAAAGTTTACAAACAGCTTTGTTCGTTAATTTGTGAGATTTCTAAACCTGAAAATCGTCCATACTCCGCTTGTGTCGTGGCTTTGGTGTCGGGACTGTCTGCTCAGGATGTCTCTGCTTGCTAGCATCCTCCGTATTTCGTAGCAAAACAACGTAGCATTACATGTGACAAGCTACTTCAGAGCTGACTGTGTGTATTTTTTATTTAAAACAGGAAATTTCAGGTAGAATATGAACGTTTCTTCAAATTAAAGCTCTAGTACACGTTAAATAAAAATGAAAACCGTCCAAAAGGCCTCATGCCACTAACGCCTTTTGGTCTGGGGCCCCCCAGGTCCATTTGCCCGGGGTCCCTGAAGAACCTTGATACACTCCTGATCCAACCCCAGCCTGCTGGTTTTGTGTTCGCTTCTTTCTTCACTTTTGTATTTTGTATCATCAGTGATTAAAAACTGAACGGCAGGAAAACAGAGAGTAGTTGTTTTCGTCTTCTTCTTGCTGACTGGATAATGGTGACGATACAAAGCCGCTGATGTCTGATTGATGTTTGAACGTGTAGAGATTTGACGGAGTCACGGAGGAGGAGGAGGAGGAGGAGGAGGAGGCTGCTGCCACATGTGTTTGATTCCTCAGCCTCAGGTGACAGACGCCTGCTTTCACCCTCTAATCCGTCAGATTCATTAAAGCAGCTCAATGAGACGTTTACAACCTCTGGATTAATGAAGTCAGGACGAAATGTCCACTCAGAAACAATCGTTTTTATGAGACGTTGAAGTCTCTGAGTGTTTATCCACAGCGGGAACATGTGGGAACCTGTCGACTTCACCACCAGGAACTTCCCTGACTCCCACTGTGTCTTACAGGCGGCAACATTTTCAATAATGTCTCCTGCTGCCTCCAGGAAAACTCTGACTATGACGGGTTTCCAGACATGTCTTCATATGAGAGGATCTGGAACCAGAGAATCTAACTTTCATTGCTCAATAAACAACACAAACAAATGAATCCACTAATTCAGAAATAAATACGTGTTGGCTCTTAACAGTCGTTGGTTTTGTCGTCCGTCCGTGAGGATTGTGTGTGTGCAGAAAGCAAAACATGACAATATGAAATATGTGTTGACGGAACAAACTGGAACAGAACCTGCAGATGAATCATGGGAAAAGATGATGGATGAGTGGAAATATTAATAAGTCTTAACTACCGTTTAACCCTCTTGTTTCTATTCTGTGTGTGCGTGCCTGCGTGTGTGTGTGTGTGTGTGTGCGTCGTTAGGCCATTGAGTGTGTTAGCTGAATGCTAATCACCATTTATCTTGGACTGAGCCGTTGTCCTAATCACCTCTGAGCTAAAATAATCCTGCCCTCATTGTGTGTGTGTGTGTGTGTGTGTGTGTGTGTGTGTGTGTGTGTGTGTGTGTGTGTGTGTGTGTGTGTGTGTGTGTGTGTGTGTGTGTGTGTGTGTGTGTGTGTGTGTGTGTGTGTGTGTGTGTGTGTGTGGCTCTGTCAACTGGTTTATCACTATCGATATCACCATGGAAACATCACGGTCAGAGGTGTTGCGTTGGCTTTGGTCCGACAGCCAAATGGGTCACTGTGTTGTTGTTTGTGGAGATCAGCTGACGTGCATCGCTTCCTGTTGTGACGTCAGCTGACGGTGAACTGGTTCTGTTCTGGTTCTGTTCTGATGTCAGATTAACTCAGAGCTGAAGGTCGGTTCAGTTTGAGAAGGCGGAGTTTTAGCAATTATTCCTGTTTTTGTGAAATCGTACGAAGTTGTTGATTTGATGACGTACAAACAGGCGGAGGCGTCGTGATTGACAGCTGAGACTCAGGTTACTGAACAGACTCTCGCTCCAAATCACTTCATCGGCGCAAATGGCCTCATTTTTATCCGAGATATTTCGACGTCATTTCTGTAAAGTGCGAGGAGGAGGAGATGTGTCTGGGATGAAGCCTAACGACTTGATTATTGTGTACGTGTCAGCACAGTGTGACCTTTGTGTTTCATTCTGACACTGAAAGAGGGTTCGACGGTTCGGAGCTGGTGAAACGCTCCAGACCTCGATGCTCGGAGAAGAGAAGAAGTTCATGTAAATATTCATTAATTTCCTCCGTTTTCTTCCCAGTAGCTTTAACGTCACATTAAAAGCTGAGAGGAGTCGGGTCTGTGTTGTTTCATGTGATCAGAGGAAGAAACAAACAGGGATTCCTCCGTTTAAATCCTGGGATTCTTCACTAAGTCCAACAGAGCCGAGGATTCCTGAAGGACCGGCTGCCGCTGCCGCTGCCGCTGCTGCAGCTGCCGCCGCCTCTGGTTGTTGCCACGGTGACAATTCATGTCCTCTGTGACTGATGGATGCAGTAGCCCTGCCGTGTGTGTGTGTGTGTGTGTGGCTGCACATGTGACCCCGCCCCCCCCACACAAATCCTTCTCTGTCTGAAGCCTCTCTGCAGCAGCAGCAGCAGCGTTACCGTAGCAACGGTAGCCAGGCGATGACGCTGGGCTGAACACACCCGGCTGCAGAGGGACCACGGTGACGACGCCCACAAAGAGACGTCACATGATCGTGGTTCTTCCCACATTTAGCTCGAGGGACTGAGAACATTCTCTCAACGACAATTTAGATTTTACTTTTCACAGCTAATAGAAACATATTAATAGAAACATATTCTGCTCATATTCAGGTTGATAATGTCAATCAGTGTTATGACTGTAAAATGTTTTCATGTTCAGAAAGTGTGTGTGTGTGTGTGTGTGTGTGTGTGTGTGTGTGTGTGTGTGTGTGTGTGTGTGTGTGTGTGTGTGTGTGTGTGTGTGTGTGTGTGTGTGTGTGTGTGTGTGTGTGTGTGTGTGTGTGTGTGTTGGCTCGCTGCAGCGTCTGATCCTCAGGATTTATGTGTTTTGGCCGAGCGGCCGAACACGAGCAAACTTTTTATGGAGTGGAATTTATTGTGTGTGTGTTTTGTGTCTGACCGCACACAGTGTGTATTCAGTGTGAATCAAAGTTGAACAAAATGACGAGTGTGAGTCTGTTGGAGGACATATTGATGGAGACGATCAGTCATCGAACTTGTGCTGTTGGTTTTTGTAAGATCACATTTCTCTCTGATCCACATTGAATGTGTCCCTGCAACTTGAGATTCAACATGGTCACACAACAGTAGAGCCCATCGGTGCTTTGTGTTGTAAATTGTGTCATTCAAATATTTGTCGTCTTCTCATCTCTTCTCTCTCAGGGAAGTTACCCTGTGTGGGACGACTTCATCAGCAAGGCCAGCAAACTGCAGTCCCAGCTCAGGTAACACACACACACTAACACACACACACACACACACACACACACACACACACACACACTAACACACACACACACACACTAACACACACACACACACACACACACACACACACTCCTGCTGCTTTCTTCATCTGTGAAAGACACACTCTGGACCCAATTCTCATCACTAGCTCTGGAGATCATGTCTGAAAAGGGCTTCAGGTTAAACTCCACCATAAAAGACTTTACACAGACACACAGACACACACAGACACACACAGACACACACACACAGACACACACAGACACACACACACTGAGACTGTGAACAACCTGAGCTTGAGAAAATCCAATCAGTCGGCTTCATTAAGTGTTTAAATGTCAAGCTCACCTCGTCCCCGACGCTGTGGTTCACTGGGTCTACAGACACACACACACACACACACACACACACACACTCACGTGCACACCTCGATGGCAGAGATTAATGACATTATCAGTGAGACGGATCCGCAGCAGCCTCCAGAGTCTCTGCAGCGGCCCAGAGGTCACCAGAGGTCAACACTGATTACAAACATTAGGTATAGATTCATGAATATTGTTGTGCTTCCTGTTTCCAGGTCGACGGTCGTGGCGGTGGCGGCCTTCCTGGACGCCTTCCAGAAAGTGGCCGACCTGGCAACAAACAGCCGAGGTAGGACGCTGCTCGTTTGTGTGTCTGTGTGTCGTGTTGGGTTCTTTGTCCACATGAATATTGTGTCGCGCACTGATGAGAAGAGACTGAAGCAGTTTACTGTCACAGCTCCGGGACGTCTCAGGGCTTTCTAGCCGTTTGCACTTTCTCTATTGATTATGTACTTTTCCGTTATTGACAAATGATCAGAGGTGTCGATCAGCGAACTGGATCCTCGACGGAGGGGGAGGAGCTCACGTCCTGGAGGGAGGAGCTAAAGCAGAGAGTTCGGCTGCAAGTGTTTGATTCTCTGATTTTATTTATCTCATCGGTGAAGAGCTTCAGTTAATCCTGTGTGTGTGTGTGTGTGTGTGTGTGTGTGTGTGTGTGTGTGTGTGTGTGTGTGTGTGTGTGTGTGTGTGTGTGTGTGTGTGTGTGTGTGTGTGTGTGTGTGTGTGTGTGTGTGTGTGTGTGTGTGTGTGTGTGTGTGTGTGTGTGTGTGTGTGTTGGTTACACACCTGGAACATGTGTAACCCTAACCCTGTCTGTCGACCTGTTTGGACAATCACAGGTTTGTTTTCTCCTGGAAACCAAACTAAAAAACTATATATTTGTATTCACAGAATATGTGTCAATGTGTTTTTGAGCTGTAAACTGGTTTTAATTTCACATTTATAAAAAAATCTACATTCATGGGTTTCAACATGGCTCATAGCGCCACCTAGAGTTTCAAACCGCGTTGGAGCTAATGTATATAAATATGAAAACATTAACACTCTCTAATCAAAGGTGCCAGCGACCACTCGTGAATCTGAAAAGCTCGTCTTCACACTAACCCCCTGAATAAAGGAAGTGAGACAGAGAGAAGCAGCGTTTCAGAATATGGGGAAATGTTTTTGGGCAGATTGGATGAAAAACAACACGAGGGAGGAATATGTAGCTGGGAAAGGAGAGGGGGGGGGGAGGGGGAGGATGGAGGGCAGATGGTGATGGAGGGGGGGGTTACCGTTGGCTGTCATGTCCAGTCGACTGCTCCTGGTGGTCATAGCAACAAGACGGAAATCACTGCAGGAAGATTCAGTGTGAGCAACGAGATGGATGATGGATGAATAGATGGATGGATGATGAATTGATGGATGAATAGATGGATGAATAGATGGATGAATAGATGGATGAATAGATGGATGATGGATGAATAGATGGATGAATAGATGGATGAATAGATGGATGAATAGATGGATGAATAGATGGATGAATAGATGGATGAATAGATGGATGATGGATGGAGACAAAAACGATTGGTGTGTGATTCTTTTTGCAGCCGTGCCACAGGAAGTTCCCGTGTTGGTAGAGGAAGTGGAAACAGTCGGAGCAGATGCTAACGTTGTGTTTGTGGTGGAGAGTTTTATCTGATCGTATCCAACACAGTGTGGAGATAAAACACAGCAGGGGGTCCTCCTTTCTCTATCTGTTAGTGTGTGTCTGTGTGTGTGTGTGTGCGCGCACTGGGCCGTGGTTGCCGTAGTAACCTGCTGCCGGGGGGGGGGGGGGGATTTGGTTCCCTCTTAAAGGGCCGGCGAGGGCCACCGCTTTGACGGGGCCTCGTCAATATGTCAACATCTGGTAACAGGAAGCAAAGGTGGAGGAGGAAAGTAGAGAGAAGGATGAAGAGGGGATGAGAAGGGGAAATGGGAAGAGAGAGAGAGGAGGTGTGATGGAGGAGAAGAAAAGAGGAAGAGAATAGTGTGAGACGAAGAGGGAGAGATGGAAGAGGGCAAGAGGAAACATGAGGCTCTCACTCATTTCATTCTCACATATGTGGACAAATCCTTGAAACTCGCCTCCTGGTCGAGAGTGAAACCGTTTCTGCAGTAAACTGAAGCGGCTTCTTGATTCTTCACATGTTCTCGGAGCTTCTGTTTCCATCTGCAGGCAACATCTGGCTGTAAAAGCTCTGGTAGCCAGATGTTGTTTGTGGAGTTAAAACGCGGTGTTTGTGTTGAGCTGCAGCATCTGGAGCTGATATAAAAACTCCCGCTGGTCACTTGAGCTGCAAATTAAAACCGTTTTCATACAACAAAATCATTTAGTGTTACAATGAATGAAACGTTTCATCATAACGATTTGAGCTTTAATCCGCTGCAGAAGCTGACTTCACTGAGTCAGTTTGTCTTGTCTTCGACTTCACTATCTGACTCCCAGTTCCTGTCGGCACAGAGCCTTCTTCAGACTTCAGTTTGTGGGACCATCAGCGGCTGTGTGGACATTTCTCTCAAAGGTCAAAGGTCATCTACAGTTGTTGATCCTAACTCAATAATTAATCTATTTAGATAAAACGATGAAGTGATGCTAGAACACTTTTTCTGGACGTTATTGAAAAAGGAGTCAGTGTCTCTGGACATTTTCTGGAACTTTTCCAGCTGCCAGTCTGAAAACATCTTCACTGCCACTTCATATTATGTTTGGAATAAAAGTGACATTTTAGTGACGTTCACAAAACAACGTGAACTTTAAAGAAATAGTAACAATAAATGTGTACCTGTGTGATTGTGCACAGACTGTGAGGTGAACGTATGTGACGGTAGTGAAGTGAATCCCTGTGGAGGCTGCTGCAGTGTGTGTGTGTGTGTGTGTGTGTGTGTGTGTGTGTGTGTGTGTGTGTGTGTGTGTGTGTGTGTGTGTGTGTGTGTGTGTGTGTGTGTGTGTGTGTGTGTGTGTGTGTGTGTGTGTGTGTGTGTGTGTGTGTGTGTGTGTGTGTGTGTTCAGTCACAGATGGCCTCCTTTGGCAGCTCCTCATTTAATGATATCATCTCAGGCGCAGGGTTGTGATGTCATATCTGCAGTGTCCACACGCCAGCGTTTTTTAGGATTTTCATCAAGGTCAGATCGAGTTGCAGCGTCCAGACACTAAAACAACACACTCAGCTTTTTGAGCAGGGGACTGTTGCATCTTGGGTAATGTAGGCACCAGGTTGTGGCGTTTAAGAAGAGAGTGTGGAATTAGAAGAGATGAAAACTCTGCTGCATCAGTTTTAGATAAACTGCTCATTTCTAATGATTCCAGACATTAAAAGGAAACGTTAAAACTTAGAAGCAGCTTCTACTTTCCAGCCGTGGAAAGAAACATCTGACCTCACGTGTTTATTTGCCAGAACGCAGCAGCTCGGAGACGTCGGCCGTTAAAAGGAACAAGAACCCGGTCACACGGAACCAGGACACATAAAAGCTGAACCCGATCAGAGTTGAATCAACAGAGAATAAGATCCTGAGTGAGATCACAGAACTGGACCAGAGTCAAAGTCCTGCAGCTCTGAGCTTCTATTTGTATTTCTCACTGCTGCGACGAGGCTGCGGCAGCAAACTGGACGACTTCGTCCCTTTCATGGTTCACGTGGTTGTTTTAGACGTTTCAGGCAGAAACTTCCAGCGGCTCTGAAATGAAAAGTTTAATTTTCTGCTGCAAGAAGCTTCGGATGTTGTAGCAACGGCTTTTCTCCATTTTCCATTTATTGGTGATGTTCAGTAATTCTAAACCGTGGAGGAGGAAGCAGACTAAAGATTCTCTCCTCAGGACACGTGCTGTGAAAGATAAAGTCACTGTTTAATATTTTAGTATTTAATATTTACTTATTTCTGACTGTGATATAACTTCAGAACCGTTTGAGACTCAAAAGAAAATCCCATATTCCAGATTAAATGTTTCCTCCTATCACACAAAGACCCGGCCGCCTGTGGTTTTATTGGTGGGAAACTGGAAGTGAGGACAAATGAAACAACAGGTGGTAACGCTGGTTCAAACTGGAAACCACAACCAGACTGGAGGTGGACTTCATTACCCACAAGCCCCTGGGGCACGACTCCTCCTCACAGACTCAACATCAGATCTTATTAACCAGGTTTTCCTCGTCACATGATCTGCTTCATGCGAGAGCTGCAGTCATTATGGTATGGCAACACCACGGCAACAGCAGCAGCACACACACACACACACACACACACACACACACACACACACACACACACACACACACACACACACACACACGGCTGCTCCTGTACTGGGACTGAACCTGGAGCTCCATCACGTTTATCAGTGAGATTAGTGACAGTTAAGAGAAATAACAAGTTCTTTACACAGATTAAATATTTCCTAACGTTTCAGTAGAAAGACAAAATCCAATATATTTTAAAAGCTGCTGTTTTCCGAGTGTAGTGATAAAGAACAGGGGAGTCAACCTGATGTCAGCCCGAGGGTGTGTTTGAATTATTAAGCAGGGACGCCCAGCAGGTGAGACTGTGTGTGTTCTTTTCATCTCCTCATTAGTTATGAGGCTCCACCCGGGTGAGGACAAGGGAGCGCTCCCTCTGCAGGTCTGGACCGGAGCGTGTGCAGGTCTCTGTGGAGGAGGGAGGAGACGCAGATGTGGTCCTCGCTCGTAACACGAGGTTTATCTTGACTTGATCATTCAAAGAAAGAGGAAATGAGAAGGAGGAAAGAGGAAAGACCAGAGAGGTGAAGATGAGAGCCGGCCGGGTGGGGGTCACTCAGGGGTCACTCAGGGGTCACTCAGGGGTCACTCAGGGGTCCAGGTCACCAGCAGGAGGCCGCTGGCGTTTGTAAAGGTTGAGCGGTTGTTAAATAATTCACCGTTACAGCTTCACACTCCAGAGACAAAGTGTGATTCACTTTGTTTCATCCTCAGAAACTAAATCTGCTGTTTCCTCACACGTCGTTTTACAGAAGAACCGACTGTCTGAGTAGTTTTAGTTTTTATTTGCTGACTTGTGTGGTTTCACCAAACCATCAGCCAATCAGAGCTCTTATCAACGTGCTTTGGCAACAAAAACCTGGCACACGTCGTCTCTGCCCGGCGGCGAGCTGACGGCCATGACAGCTCCCAGACAGGAAGCTGCTCAGGAGGGAGATGATGTGACGGCGGTTAATTCACAGTTGGTTTACACGCTGTGTGTGTGTGTGTGTGTGTGTGTGTGTGTGTGTGTGTGTGTGTGTGTGTGTGTGTGTGTGTGTGTGTGTGTGTGTGTGTGTGTGTGTGTGTGTGTGTGTGTGTGTGTGTGTGTGTGTGTGTGTGTGTGTGTGTGTGTGTCTCCAGGGAGCAATGGGAGGATCAAAGTGTGTCTGGTTTAACAGACAACAACCAATCAGCAGAGACAGAGACCTGCCCGAACAAGCTACACACACACACATATATAAATACATACATACACACCTACACACCTGAGTACCCTGGCAAAATCACCAGTGGACCTCCCACACAGACACACACTGTTACAGACACACACACACACACAGCTGTCATTACATTAACTTTTCATGTTTTATTATGTTCGTCTAACAACTATAATCATAGTATAATTAGCAAAGTTGTTTTTATACGTAACTTTATACATTAACATCTAATAAATCGTGTTAGAGTCACAGTCAGTCTCTGCCTGTTTTAATAAAAAATAATAAAATAATCATTAAACTTTTGTCACCTCCACCAAGGAGCTCACATCAGTGTTGGGACGTAAGAAAGTTATTTAGAATCTGACACGGTGGGAAAGTACAGTTCTGTTCTCTGTTAATTTGAGTGTTTAGTGTTTTTCAAACAGCAAGAGAATGAAACTGTAAACAGACGCTGCTGCAGCATCGAGTGACTGAAGCTTTTAGTGTTGAGACACACACACACACACACACACACACACACACACACACACACACACACACACACACACACACACACACACACACACACGCCTCCAGAATACAGATTAGTGGTGGAATAAGAGTCTGGTTTCACTCAGGAGGTCTGCCAGCGTCTCAGGTCAAACAAATGAAACACACACTTTACTTTGTTTTAGTCTCAGTTCAGTGTGTGTGTGTGTGTGTGTGTGTGTGTGTGTGTGTGTGTGTGTGTGTGTGTGTGTGTGTGTGTGTGTGTGTGTGTGTGTGTGTGTGTGTGTGTGTGTGTGTGTGTGTGTGTGTATATTTGTGTGTGTGTGTGTTGGCTTCAGACGATACCATTGGCTTTCTTTTAAAATGTTTGGATTAAAGAGCCTCTGATATCATCGGGATCTTGTTTCTACATTCCTGTTCCTCTGTAGATCGAAGCATGTTTCCTCACGCTTCTTTGTGTGTGTGTCTGTTGTGTGTCTGTTGTGTGTCTGTTGTGTGTGTGTGTGTGTGTGTGTGTGGTCAGCCTTCACTCAGTGTGAGGGAGTAAGACTGTGAAATGCCCAGTGGCTCCTGTGAGCTGCTGTTTTCTCAGCTGCCCACAGAGGAGAAGAAATAACCGTTGGTCTCAATCCACCGACGTGTTAACGGAAGTTCATCCTGATCCAGACGAGGTCGATAAATCTGCCGTCGTCTGCGTGAGACTCCGACGAAACACGGGAGAGAACCAGACCAGTGACGCAGCGTCGTTCACATCTTATTTTGGATCCTTAGTATGAATCTTTGGGTTTAATTTGAACTTCTGTACTTGACGGTGGGCGTGGCTAAAGCTGGGAGCACTGGTGCGTTCAGAGCAGCGAAGCCTCGGACATCAGAACAATGTTTCATTTAACTGTTAATAGAACAGAAAGTCTAATTACTGTGAGGAGGAAGTTTGGTTCATTGTCAAACATCCAGGTTCTTTAAATGTCTTATTTTCATTGAGCTGAGGTCGGAGCAGCTGACTGGACGGCAGCTGTCTCACTGGAGATGATTGACAGTTGTCTCTGCCCATGAGCACCCCCCCCCTCCCCCCCCCCCTCGTGGAGCAGTGACAGCTCAGCGGAGACAGAGTTTGTAAGATTCACTGAATCTGTTCGATGAGAGCGTTGAAGGCAAAGTGATCCAGAACTGAAGGACCAGTCTAAGTCCTGGAGGCGACCGGAGAGGGGAGATGTTCCCAGGGATATCTACGTATTAAAAGAATCTGCACACACACACACACACACACACACACACACACACACACACACACACACACACACACACATCCTCAGACTGCAGCCTCCTCACTCAGGCATCTGAGGACTGCTCCCCTCCCTGGTTCAGTGTGTGGTATTCCAGGACTTTACGACCTCATCGTCCCGCAGGAGCTGCTCGGAATTCAGTTTACTCCTGTAACGGGACCCCCCCCCCCCCCCCACACACACACACACAGATAGACACACACACACACACACACACACACACTGTAACCTAGTTAGACGTGAATGCCAACAAGTTTTGAAATGTTTTCTCTTTTTTAAATATAGAATCACCCAGAAATGCACGAGGCTGAACAGCGTCTGCAGGTGAAGATGATTTTCAGTTTCCTGCACAAACTGAAAATCTTTGAGTCTTTATAGTTTTTAGCCTTTGAGGAGAAATCCAGGACAAAAAGCCATTAAATCACTGAGGATGTAAAATTAATGTTGCTGTGATTGTACAGTCATAACTGGAGCAGAATCAGATTATCAGCGTTTTCCACCGATTTCAGATTTTCTTATAAACGACATCAGGTGTATTTTATTAAACACGTATTTGGACTGATGTCATCTACCTTCGTTAGAGTCGAGCTGCTACAAGTGTTTCAGGAGCTTCAGTGTTTTCTGTGCAGCGGAGGAACTTTTTTAACTTTGCAAAACTTGTACATTCACAAGAAAAACTTTATAACACACTTAAGGAAAGAAAGACTGAAACAGGATGTAGCTGAGGGATCCAGGGAGGAAGTGAAAACCAATCAGATGTCAGATAATTTGATTTGATCCAAGTCAGGATTGATTGGAGTTTATATAAAATTCATAGTATATCAAATCATTGTGATTTTTTTGCTTCTGCTACATCTTCATATTTTACGTTATCACATGAGCAACACGTCTCTTCTCTGTTGCAGCTTTTGTTGAGAGAGAGAGAGAGAGAGAGAGACAGAGAGAGAGGGAGGGAGAGAGGGAGGGAGAGAGAGAGAGAGAGAGAGAGAGAGACAGAGAGACAGAGAGAGAGGGAGAGAGAGAGAGAGGGAGAGAGAGAGGGAGAGAGAGAGAGAGGGAGAGAGAGAGAGAGAGAGAGAGAGAGACAGACAGAGAGAGACAGACAGACAGACAGTCAGAGAGAGATAGAGAGAGCGAGAGAGAGTGAGTGGGAGAGAGAGGGAGAGAGAGAGAGAGAGAGAGAGCGAGAGAGAGAGAGGGATGATGCAACCACCAGGCAAAACCACACAACTTTATTTAACATCACCTGATTGGTTCAGCTCCACCCGCCTGTCACCCACGTTTCCACTTTGACTCTAAAACACCACGATGTGTTTGTTAAAGGACGAAGTGAATTAACTTTATACTGTAAATAAAGATGAACCACACGTCTCCACTTCCTCCTTCTGTCCAGAAATGAAGCCAAAATATCTCGCAGACGAACGCTGCCATCTTGTGGTGACGTCATCCGGAGTCAGAGTCTGTGCAGTAGTGGTCGTGGAGAGGGGCGGAGACATCAAGGTCCCAGGAGACACGGCCCGACCAATCACGAGTCTCAGCTGTTTGGTTTAAATCAGGACCTCGACTCCACGGCTCAGACTCTTACGTCCGTATCGGAGATATTTTAGATTCAGATCGAGACGCGTCGTTATCTTTAGTTACTGAAATTTCCTCAATCGTCACCTTGTCGTCCCAAACTCTGTTGGACGGACAAGATGAGGCCTGAAGTGCTCTGGTCACTAACAGCGCCCCCTACAGAGACGAAGGTGTGGCTGCACCATGTCACAGACTTATTTCCTAAAGGACGTGAAGAACAAAACTGAGGATGAAATAAAAAATGTGAAGTTCTGACAGATTTCAACATGTTTTATTTCAATCTTCTTCTCTTTCTTTAACTCTGTGCTTTCATCCTCTTCACCCTCCTCTTCCTCTCCCCTCACGCACCAGTTCTCAAAAATAGCTCCCCAGTCATAACCTCCCTGCAGCAACAAGACAAGAAATATAGTCTCATGCAACAGGACAGTGATTTACTGCTGCACCACTGAGTGTGTGTGTGTGTGTGCGTGCGAGTGTGTGTCTGTGTGTGTGTGTCTGTGTGTGTGTGTGTGTGTGTCTCAGCTGCTCCGGTTCCTCAGCCCAGTTCCACCAGTGATCATGTGGAGCGACTCCTCCGGTGGGAATGTGACGGCCGAGTTCACGTCCCAGTCGGTTGGAGGGAGACGGCTTTAAATTCCAGTCTTAGATTCCAGGTCAACAACTCTTCCTCGACGCCACCGTCCTCCGGTTACAGAGTCGAGAGCAGCGACGCCCCCCCCGACTGTCTCGGAAACCACGAGAGTCGAGGATTTAAGGAAAACACAAACTTGCATGAATCTGATTCGTCAACATCATCGAGGAGAATGAAGGGATTTGTGTTTTCAGACAGAATCAGATTTAAATTGTACACAGGTCAAGTTCAGGAGCCACATTAGAGACAAAGAGGCGTTTGTGGGAGTTGAGGATTTTTCCACATGAGGGAAAGTTGCGCTTCTCTCAGAGAATCCTGAGGAGACGAGAGGAGAGAGTCTGGTTAGATCAGGGTGAGATGGTCGTTACACTTGTATTTCGTGCTTCCTGTTGTTTTATGGTTTGCCACACGCCACATAACGAACCTTCGTCTTTTTCAGGTTTTAATCGATGTTTTGACAGTTCGTCTCAGACCTCAACTCATTCGTCTCCTCCGCACATTATACCGATCTTTGATAATCGCTTGTTTCCTGCACGTTGACGTGTCCACGCTTCCTCTGACGGTCGCGCTCGGTCTCGTGTGCAGCGGCCGAGCCTCGAGGCCTCGATCAGAGCCAACCGGCTGCAGGTCAGACAGAGACGCCCGGAAAAGTGGGTCAACCACACACACACACACACACACACACACACACACACACACACACACACACACACACACACACGCCCAGTGTGAGTCCACAGTTGGGTCAATCAGCTGAATTGACCAGGAACTAATCGACTGTCTGTGACCTGCAGGAACTCAACTCGTCTAATCACAGGAAACTCCAGCAAACTGTGTCACTAACTATGTGTGAATGAGGAAAATGATCTGTTCCGTGTAGAACGTTTTCACATCAGTGAACACAGATACAGATGTGTCTCTGAATAGAGTCTAGAAACGGGTCGTTGAGTTACATCCACAAAGTGATGTTATTAAAGTCTTTAAACATCCTGCAGCGTCGAGTGGAATCACTGGAACGACACTGGGAGAGAACAAACCTCCACGGAGCTGATCGGCCACTTCAGCACCAGATAGCACTCACTGCATCAACATGCATTTACCATGTGCACAGGAGTTTCCTGCAGACCTTTCACACTGAACACAGGTCAGATATCCAGTCTCTGATACAGCTGAATGGAAGATTTGTGACTGAACAGCAACTGAATAACAATTAAAAACCAAATCCAGATCAGAATCACACACGATTTCACCCGTTCATATATTCAGTCGGCAGGATAACGCAAATGCACTGGAAGGATTCACACAGAGCTCGGTGGAAGGATCCGACCGGTCAGGAGACACCTCGTGGAATCCTGCAGGAACATTGTAATTTCTCTCAGACAGATTTCGAGGAGCGATGTTTGTGTGTGACTTGGAACAGCTTGAGTGACGCTCTATTTACCACAGAGGGGAAATCAGGAACATTTTGATCATTAGGTTGATATAAGTCCTGGTCGCTGCTCCTTCTTAAAGGAGGCCGAAGAAAAGAAAAGACGAAGGAGGAGGAATATGGAGGCGTTGGGTGTGACAGAGGAAGAGGAGGAGGAGGAGAAGGAGGGAGAGGAGGAAGGAAAGTGAACATGTGGAGAGGAGAAGAGGGAAGAGCAGAGGAGAGAAAGAGGTGTCAGTGGTGCAATGCAGTGCTCTCTACCCCACCCCACACACACACACACACACACACACACACACACACTCTCTCTCTCTCCACTATACTTGTGAGGACGCTACACAGACACAGGACAGTGAAAAAGTTCAACTTAAAGAGAAGATGTGAGAGAATGTTAAAGATCATATCAAATAAAACATGTGAGGCAGAGTATCTGTTCTTTAAGTTTATCTTTTATTTCAACTTAAAGGATTTAAATTTTGGTTTGAAGTGGATATCATTGGTCCTCACATGTGTAGGAAGATGAGTGTTAGCGTGTGCGTGTGCGTTAGCGTGTGCGTGTGCGTGTGCTGGAGGTTGTTGTTGGAGCTCCAGGCTGACAGGCTGAGCTCTGGTGACCTCTTCCCCAGGAGGGAGTGCTCTGTCTCGGGGAGAGAGAGGACGACCATCTGGCCCCTTGGCGAGCCGTCCTGGCTCCTGCTGTCTGCGCCCTGCCCGAGTGTCCTTGAGCAAGACAAACAGGGTGAATCCCTAATCATGACCTCTGACCTCATTTAATGATGAGAAGACAAGGAAAAGGTCTTCCTCCTCTTCTCGTCGCTCGTTTTTATGTGACGGCTCGTGTTGATCTTCTGGACGATGTCACTTCCCTGTTGTGACGTTTTTAAAGTCTCATTGCGGTGGAGTGTCGGTGGAGTGTCGGTCGAGTGTCGGTCGAGTGTCGGTCGACTGTCGGTCGAGTGTCGGTCGAGTGTCGGTCGACTGTCGGTCGACTGTCGGTCGAGTGTCGGTCGAGTGTCGGTCGAGTGTCGGTCGAGTGTCAGTCGAGTTGTTGAGGCAGAACAACATGTGAGTGGTTGTTTGAACTCGACAGATATTTGTCATATTGCTGTATATTGATGTTTCTGTCGCATGTCTTCTTATCATGTTAAACCTGAAATGTCACTTCTCAACTGTCTGCTGCTTCCAACACATTTATCAATATATTGTGTGTGTTTGTCTCTGTGTGTGTGTGTTTGTCTGTGTGTTTGTCTGTGTGTGTGTGTGTGTGTGTGTGTGTGTGTGTGTGTGTGTGTTTGCAGGCGGGACGAGGGACATCGGTTCAGCTCTCACCAGGATGTGCATGAGGCACCGAAGCATCGAGGCCAAGCTCCGCCAGTTCTCCATGTGAGTAGGTGTGTGTGTGTGTGTGTGTGTGTGTGTGTGTGTGTGTGTGTGTGTGTGTGTGTGTGTGTGTGTGTGATGAACAGGTGTAGCATCTCCATGGCAACCTGCTCCTCCTCTTCCTGCTCCAACTCTTCATCTTCCATCTTGCTCTCTCTCTCTCTCTCTCTCTCTTCAGTGCAGGACTAAAAAAAACAATTATCCTGATTAATTTGACTATTTTATAATTAATTATTACTCTTATTATCATTATTATTATTGTGTGTCTGTTTGTTTCCCTGCATGTTTACCTGTTATAACTGTGTCATGAGCCCCTCGTCCTCCTCTTCGTTCCCTCTTCATCTTCCTCTCCTCCTGACCCAACTCCTCCCTCCCTCCTCTTCTTCATCTTCCTCTCCTCCTGACCCAACTCCTCCCTCCCTCCTCTTCTTCATCTTCCTCTCCTCCTGACTCAACTCCTCCCTCCCTCCTCTTCTTCATCTTCCTCCCTCCATTAGCTCTCTCAGGACGGAGGGAGGGAGTCGATCAGAGTGAAATGAGAGGATGAGACATCCAGCTGAGTTTCAGAACAGCTGGAGGATGTAAACAATCCACACATGCCAACATATAAGTGTGTGGGCGTGTGCGTGTGTGTGTGTGTGTGTGCGTGTGCGTGTGTGTGTGTGTGTGTGTGCGTGTGTGTGTGTGTGTGTGTGTGTGTGTGTGTGTGTTTCCAGGGTGTTTCTGGACTGTCTGATCAACCCACTCCAGGAGCAGATGGAGGAGTGGAAGAAAGTCGCCAACACTCTGGACAAAGACCACGCCAAAGGTACACACACACACACACACACACACACACACACACACACACACACACACACACACACACACACACACACACACACACACACACGACCTCTAACTGACAACTACTTGCTCCCCGATGATTCCGTGTGATTTCTCTGTGTCTTTTAAATGTGTTGATCAGTTTCTGTCTGTACTTCACACACTGACACTGATGTGTTTCCTCTGCAGAGTATAAGAAGGCTCGTCAGGAGATCAAGAAGAAGTCGTCCGACACTCTGAAGCTGCAGAAGAAAGCAAAGAAAGGTCTGTGATCTGTGGCTGCTCATGAAACGTCTTCACTATGAGTCAGTTCTAATGAAACAATCAGTGTTCGGGGGGGGGGTTCAATCTGCAGGGTTATTTAAAGGCTCTGATCTTCTGAGGAAATCCGAGTTTAAAACATCCTATTTCTTTCTCCTCCCGTTCTGCTGGTTCCCTTCGTGCTCTGCTCTGCACAGCTGATGTTTTTGGTGAGTTTACACCCTCACATCACCTGCCACAGAAACTCCCGTCCAATCAGTAAGGACAATATGAGATGGAAATTGTGTGTGTGTGTGTGTGTGTGTGTGTCCAGGCCGTGGAGACCTGCAGCCTCAGCTGGACAGCGCCATGCAGGACGTCAGTGATAAGTATCTGTTGCTGGAGGAGACGGAGAAGCAGGCGGTGAGGAAGGCTCTGGTGGAGGAGAGGACTCGCTTCTGCTGCTTCGTCTCGATGCTGAGGCCGGTTGTGGTCAGTGACAGAAACACTGAGAGAATAAAATCACAACAGTCACAGAAATGGACTGAGGGTGATTTCTCTCTGAGTCTGAAGCTTCATGTGTTTGTTCCATAGTTTCATCTGATCTGTTAGTTCTGCTTTCACATTGTAATGTAGGGACTAAAGAGTTCCACGTGGGCGGAGTCCACACACACTGATGAGGAGTTACTGTGTGTTTGTGTGTCAGGAGGAGGAGATGTCCATGTTGGGGGAGATCACTCACCTGCAGACGCTGAATGACGACCTGAAGGCGTTGACCATGGACCCTCACAAGCTGCCCGCCTCCAGCGAGCAGGTACGACCGTCTGAAAGTTTACGTTTCTGCACATTTATCTGGTGCATCATAAAAAACACACGGGTAATTTGTTATTTTCGATTATAAATGTCACAAAACAGTAATAAGTTGTCGTTATAATTCACCACAGCACAAACAGATGTGTTCAAATTCCTCTTTGGATGAGAAAGAAATGTTCTGGTTGTGTTTTTCTTTAAAATGATGAATTGATTATCAATGTTGATGTTTTCAAGGACACTTTCACTTTCTGATCAAATATCCAAACTCTCATTTCCCAGAGTTCATAGCAGGTCATAGGTCACAGGCAGTAGAGTGACAGCTTCACCTTCAGACTGAAGGAACCTGATTCTATTGAACTTCTGATTTGTTCTCTCAGGTAATCGAGGACCTGAAGGCCTCAGACTGCACCTGGTCGTACCAAACTCCGCCCTCATCGCCGAGCACCACAGTCTCCAGGAAGTCCAGCATGTGCAGGTAGGTGACTGGTTACCATGGCAGCAAAGAGAAGAACTACCCCTCCTGTGTCACACTGCCACCCTGTGGTCCTCTGGTGTATTCATAGTTAAGGTGGAGGGAAGAGACGCTGATCACTCATTTACTTCTATTGTAGTTTATTAAGTGTGGACGTCTTTTTGTTTCATCAGAGATCAGAGTGTTGAGAGACTTGTTTCAAACGTTTCTCTGAATTCATCCAGTGAAAAGTGTTTCTGAATAAATCTGAGGTCAGAATTCATTCACATCTGCACAGAACCAGGCAGCTTGTAACGTCCTCTTCGTCCCACAGCAGCCTGAACAGCGTGAACAGCAGCGACTCTCGCTCCAGCGGCTCACACTGTCACTCCCCCACCTCCCACTTCCGTTACCGCGCCTCCTCCTCCTCCTCCTCCTCGGTGCTCCCCCAGCAGACACCGGCCCGCCTGTCCTCGGTCTCCTCCCACGACTCTGGCTTCATCTCCCAGGACGCCTTCCAGTCCAAATCGCCTTCGCCGATGCCTCCGGAAACCTCACAGGTACGTGTGTGTGACGCTGCTGTGGAGGAAGACCAACTTCCAAAGTGATGAAGATTATCTGTTGACTCCAAATAAACAGGTTCATCAGACACAATTAGCAGAAAACTGACAATAACTTTAATCATGAGGTCATTTTTAGCTTCTCTAATATGAATCTTTGCTACTTTTGCATTTTGATAAACGTAAAGCAATGTGAAGTCAGGTGGGTCATTCAATCATCTGCTATTGGCTTTAAAGAGACTGTCCTGTGATTGGTCATTGAAATCTCAAGATGGCGGCGAAGGTCAAAGGTCAAATGTCACGGTGACCTCACAAAACATGTTTTGACCTTTTGAGCCTGACGAGTCTGTCTTTAGAGAATTTCGTCATATTTTGACCAGTTGTCACTCGGACTCAAAGATGAACTGATTAGATTTCAGAGGTCGAAGGTCACAGTGACCTCATCTGGGTCTGGGAATAAGTGAACGGGACTGAAACTGCTCTGGTTTGCAAACGACCACAGGGACGTGATTCCAGTTATTCTCACATATCAGAGACTTTATCTCTTTATATTTCTCTTCACTCCATCTGCTGAAGCTGCTTCATCTAACACGTCCGATGTTTGTGCTGCAACAGCTGCTTCTTCTCCCCGTGTCTGTGACTCATGGTTATATTTTCAGATTCTCACTTCACGTTGTTCTGACTAATCTGTCGCTCTTCCTCTGCTTCTTCTGTTCCTCTGTGTTTTTATCTGCTGTCGTGGCTTTTCTCTGTGCATCCTGCAAACTGCTGACTGTGTGTGTGTCTGTGTGTGCGTGTGTGTGTGGTTGTGTGTGTGTGCATGGTTCTGCTGCAGTCATGCGTCTCTCCTATACGCTGTCAGTCTGTCAATGAGGAGCTTTCCTCTTCCTCATCTTCCTCACCCTCGCACCATGACCCTCGCTCTGCAACACAACAGGTGAACGTCTTCATGTGAACACACACACACACACACACACACACACACACACACACACACACAGACACACACACACAGGCAGGATTCCTTCAGTCACTTCCAGTGTAGAATGTTTAAATCTGTGCATCAGGTTTTCATCGTCCACAGTCAAAACCATCTTTTTGAATATTTTGATTCTTTTCTCATCCACTCATGTTCAGTTGTCGAACGGTTTTGAGCATCACGCTGCCCTCTGTCTGCACGGAGTGGTACATCCGGCCCAGGACACCCACCTCCACCCTCCATACTTCACCTCCTTCACCACCACCACCACCTCTCCCATCTCCTCGCCCTCCTATTCGTCCGTTTCTCCCACGTGGTCGTGGTCTCGTTCAGGCTCCGGCCAATCAGGAGAGTTCCCGCCACTCAGCCCCCCGGGGCCGGGACCGGTCCCGCCAGCTCGAGTCCCGTCCTGGAAGGTTTGATCCTCGTGGTTCCTCATGTCGTCCTCCTCTTTCCTTCAGTTCATCCTTCTGTCGTCTCCTGATGGAGTTTTATTACTTCTTGTCGTCTTTTGAATTTTGTTTCTTTGCTCAGTTTGAAAGTGAACAGAGATAAAATGAGTCTGTTTGGTTTTCATCTCATGTCGACATCAGTCAGCTTCATAACAACATTTACTGTTATATCACCAACAACACAATGTGAGATCCATGTCATTTTATTTTTTGTAACGTCGAGTTCACATTCACGCTTTTCTGAACCATGTCTCTACGGACGTGGTCTGGAAAAACAAAAGATTAGTCAAATCCTGATTTTAATAAACATTCACTATTAATTACAATTGTAAGAATCCCAAGTATTTGCTGGCTACATCCTCAAAGTGCAATGACATCTTAATAAGTTAATACAGAACTATGTCAGGATCCTATTAATAAGTAACAGTGTCGTCATTAGTGTTTAAATTGTTTAAACAAATGATTAATCAAAAACAATCAATAAACTGATCAGTATCAGGACCAACAAGCCCGTTTATTAGTGTTTCTATTCAAATCTAGATTTAAAATGAACGACCAAATTTCCATCAAACATCAGAAAATGGTCTGAAGTGTAATCATGACCAGATCTGAGTTTTCCTGTGCGGTGAGACGTGGCGCTCTGTTTTACCTTCACGTCTCTGTCTTCTGTGCAGGACTGGGCCAAACCAGGTCCGTACGACCAGCCGATGGTCAACACCCTGAGGAGGAGCAAGGACCGGAGAGAGACTACAGATCCCAGCAGCCACCAGGGCGCGGATGTCACTGCACCAGGGGAGGAGCCACACGGGGTTAAAGGAAGCCACTCCCTGACATCGCCCAAGGTCAGATGGCGTTTAATAGAAATCTGACCTTGTGTTTAGTTCATTTCAGTTCACACTGACCGGAGGAGAGCCAATCACGTCTGAGTAATAACCTGTGTGTGTGTGTGTGTGTGTGTGTGTGTGTGTGTGTGTGTGTGTGTGTGGCAGGAGGACAGGGAGGTCCATGAGGAGCTGGCCCGAGTTCTGGCCCGTGGTCTCCAGCTGGACATCCACGGCTCCAGTAGAGACTCGCTGCAGGGCTCCAGTGGCTACAGCAGCCAGACCCACACACCGTGCTGCTCAGAGGACACCATCCCCTCACAAGGTACACACACACACACACACACACACACACACACACACACACACACAGACACACACACCATCTTCTGAAACGTATAATAAATAAATAATGAATCATAAAACATTTAATATACTATAATGCAGTTCTTGTTGATTGGCCCGATATCCATCTACAACATCTACAGACTGTAAAGAAAAGATGGACGACGTATCTCCACTGTCGCCCACTATCAAGAAATTAAGCAAAAATATTTTTAGATTCGGACGCTGCCATCTTGTGCCAATGACGTCATTTCGTGATGTGGTATCGAGTTCCCAAACTCATGAGTCGGTCTCAGCTGTCAATCATCTCAGCCCGTTTTTACAGGATCAAATAACTAATAAAAACCAAACTGATAAGAACTACCTAAGGTTATAGAACCATCTTTGAGAAACATGTGTTAACCTTGTGAAAAGCCGTGGAACTTTTTAGTTTGCACCACATAGTTACAAGCAAAAAACTGGGAAAGTCGTAGATGATAAAACACTTTGTATGTTAAAGTATAAAAGGAGGCGTGTCTGTCAGATTGAACTTGTGTTCTGTTCACTGCAGTGTCGGACTGTGACTACTACACGGTGGGATTGGATCAGGACAGCGAGCAGCAGTCGTCTGACTTCGATAAATCCTCCACCATCCCCAGAAACAGTGACATCAGTCAGTCGTACCGCCGCCTGTTTCAGTCCAAACGTCCCGCCTCCACTGCCGGCCTGCCCTCCAACCCTGCCGCTGTAAACACCCCCGGAGTTGCCACCATCCGACGGACGCCGTCCTCCAAACCTAACCTGCGTCGACCCTCCGGGGGCCTCAACCTGGGCCCCATCCCCATCAAGCCCCCCATGATCCCCGTGAAGACCCCCACAGTGCCTGAACATCCCGGTTTCCCCAGCAGGGCGCTGTCAGAGGACGGCAACACGCCGCGGACCCCACTCAGCCCCGCGACCACACCTCTGTCACCGGGCAGCAACGGGCCGTTTTTGCCAAAGACCCGCCCCTGTGACACCCCGCACCTCTTAAAGGGGTCCGATCCTCCAACCCCACCGCCGCAGCCCGGTGGGCGGGTGTCAGAGTGGGAGCGCCGGCCTCTCCCAGAGCTCCTGGAGGAGTCGGAATACGGTGAGGTGGAGGACTTTCTGGTGGCCATACGGCGAGGAGTCAAACTCAAGAAGACGACGACCAATGACCGATCAGCGCCGATAATTTACTGAGAGGAGAAGGGTTTGTTTGACGTCCCTGACTGAGTTTCAGTTAATATACTGTTAAAGGGACACGAGGTGGTTACTGTCAAGGAAAAGCAAACGGAAACTACGACGTCAAATGAAGGTCAAGAATAAGAAGTTGCCCAGAGACGCTGGTCGAGGATCAGTGTAATAATGTGATGTCATTTTGGTCTTGTGAGGACGTTTTTGATTTAAAGGTTAAAAATGCACCTTCCCTGTTTGGCCATGTTATTAATTTAATGGATAAGTGGTTCAGAGTTTACATCCATATGCTCATACTGGAGTTTGAACGTTTCTTCTCTGATGCAAACTGAAGGCAGTCCTTCAAAATCCGTCCTGAACATCCAACCTTCTGTAAAGTATCAGACGTCTTCAGGCTGAGAATTCTGTTGCTGGAGAAACAAAGTGAAAACCTTTAGCTTCTTAAAGTTAACAATTCAAATTGCACTTGACTAATCTCAGTAAAGTTCCGCTGTGAGTTTCCCACTGGGATCATTGATCCGAGATCATTTCCTCAGGGCAACTTGAAAAGGTGTGAACGTTGTGAACGAGGTCTTTCTTCATGGAGCAGAAGCGACTGAATCTAAACTAAATCTGACTGCGTGTATTAACGGGAAGAAGTGACGATTGATGAAGTCGAGGAAAAACTCTCAAAGAGATGACGGAGTATTTTCAAAAGATCAAAATTGATTTGTATATACATATTTATAATTTGACGTGTTTGTATGTTTTGTCATATGCTCCCTTTACACCTAATAGTCCCATTTCCCCATTAAAGGTGCCAAAAGCCTTCGTGCTGAATTTAACTTAAATATTCTCTATTTAATTGAAACGATGCTGGATTTGTTTTCCTGTAAAAACATAGATATGGTGTTTGAAAGAGAATAAAAACAGCCTGAAGAAATCCCTGAGCTCCTCCTGAGCTGAGAGGACTTGTATATGTCGGGTTAGCAGAGTGGAGAGGGGCATGGAACCATTTTAATAGCACATAAGGTTTTTTTTGTTGTTGCAGCCATTAACACATAAAGTAGATTGACCTGCATGTTGTTAAAGTTCGCCCCAGTTCCAACCATCAGTGTGGCTCTTAAGTCAGTCACTTACGTTTCTAAAGTTCGTGCAACAGAAGCAGAACTCACAATGCGGAGGCCTACAACTCGCTAAATTGACGAATATCAAAGATTTTGAAGGAATGTTTGTTATTTGTTCATTATTTGGCTTTTTTATTTTCTGTGAAGCAACAAATCGGGAGTCGACTCCACCGATCACAGCTCCTATTTGTACGTTTGTCATCGTGTAGTTTGACCACACACCTCTGTCCCTGTTCATCGTTACTTTAACATGTTGCAAACCCACCACCGGGGGAGCAACTGTACAGAGTGTGTTAGCGTACACTTCAGAGTCCATGGTAGTGTTACTACAGGTTCCTTGTTACTACCTAGACGTAGTATTTGGAGTAATGTGGATTAGTGTATGGGTCTGTGGTAGTGAGGCCTGTGTTCTGTATTTACCTGGCACAGATGTACACAGTGATGGACTAGTTCAACTATTCTTGTAAAGCTTTAGTATTGGGACAGTATACTACAGTTGCAGTATTTTCATCCTGTCACACTCGTATTAAAGATACGCTCCCTGATTCTGCTATAGCGTTGAAGAGTATCTCCAAATCTACGTAAAGGTTTTAAAGAACCTTCGTTTTGACTTTGTTTTTGTAGAATAATTGTAATTTATGTTCGTCATTTCTATGGTCTCACGTGGAAGCCAATTCAAAATTCACAAAACGATGAAGAGATACTTAAATTGAAGTGTATTTCAATTCAGACACTTTAAAATATCTTAAAACTTAAATTCTGATCTTATAAAAGCATCATATTTTGAAGCTTTATTCCACAAAAGTTCAGGTACTTTATTCACCCTAATGCACTCACACAATATATTCGCATATTAATTATTTTTTTTACCTAATATCGTTATGTGTAGCTTTAACCACACAGTGAAATTCCCTTGTTGAGTTTTATACATTGGAAGGCTAGCATATCTGACCTAGCTAAACTAGCTAAAGCAGAGCTAGCCAGGCAACTAGCCACCCTGCTAACTACTGTAGCACAAGTCCTGCTGATACATGAAAGTACATTCACACTGTTAGTTCACTGTCCCTGTAAATGTAACATGGAGGCTGATCCAAATATACCACAAGAAAATGTACATGTTTCTGGTTTAAGATGGTACGAAATATTCTTCACGGTATATAAACAGGTCTGCAGTTTAGCAACTTAGCTTTAGCCCTAGCTGTCTGTGCTAACTGGCCATCAGACACTAAGGGTACCGTACAGTGTTGGCCGGTCTATACGCTCCCTGGCGGCCATGTTGGAGGCCCTTGGCTGTTCGGCTGAAACATTATGGCTACGTTCCGTAATGCGCTGTTTGGTTCTCCCAGCAAAATTCAAAAAGGACATTTTAGAACTTCACTATTCAAGTTTTAGCTGCAAGTTAATTTCAACTAAATTTGAGTTTTAGGTGGTTAGCTGGCTAGCAGTTAGCTAAAAGTCATCAAGCTGAAATGTATCATTTGTGCGCAAGCTAACAAGTAACATTGTAGCAAAAGAAAGATATAAAATGTCCCCTTTCGGTTTGTTTGAGAATGTTATTGAAACTTACGACAAGATTTCTCATTTGTTCATTTCCACTACGTAGACAAAGAGACTGTTGATTTCAAGTTTGATATTTTCATTAATGTTTGCTAAATAATCGCTTGCTAAACGTTCAATTTGGATTAAATTCATGGATTTTGGACGCTAGCTGAGGTTCTTATGTAGAATGTAGCAATGATCCTTCAGATCCGTTGCAACGAGTCCTTTAAGCTAAACCTCCATATTGGTGCCAGACGAGGCTAACACGATTAGCTGTGGACAAACAGTTACAACAGACCACCAGTAGGCTCTGCTGTGTATTAATATCAATGTGTCACTGCAACAAATATATAATAACCCTATGTTAGCTTGTAGGCTAATTACTAAATGTCAAATAGCCCGTTGAGTTAAAAACCTAACTTGTGTTAGCGGGTGATTAACAAGCTGAAATACTCTAAACTCCCTTGTTGCTACTTAGATACTCGTCACCACAAGTCAAATGATTTATATATTTATTCAATTGAATATTATAATTCATTTCATTTGTTGTTTACCAGGTTTTAATCTCCAAACTGTACTATTGAGCATATGAAACCTAATGTATTTAATATGCATGTTATTTTTTAGTTAAAGATTTAATATAGACAGCTTTTTTTCTACTGAAACGTTTCTTTGTCCACCTCAGTTGGTCTAATGGACCAGGAAGCATTTTAGATACCGTCCATCGCCTGCTCCGTTTCCCTCCAGGGATCGTTGGTGTTTCATATTCTGCGTGACGGCAGTTTGACGCCCTATATGATGACTGAAGTCGGTTTCATATTCGCTCTGTGGATTCTCCAGGTTAACGAATACAATCGTGAAGCTGATGCGATAAAACGCGCGTGAAGCTGAATGTTCGGGCCTGTGAGGAACTGTGTGTTATCAGTGACCTGAATGATGCCGACACACACTGACCGTTCGAAACGTGACGATAAGGAATCACATTTAATTATTTTTAACATTATTAAAATCACTTTTGATCTAAAATCACTGGTCCGGTCGTCGGTGTGTGTCGAGGTCATTCGGTCTCTGAGCTGTAAGTATCAGCAGCTGTCTGTGTGTTTCTGCCCTTTAATGTTTAACTTTTCATTTGAGACAAGTTGCCAAACGTTTTTACAGTATATTCGAAAATGATGCTCTGGGTTTGATTTTTCCTTTTTGTTAATATTTTCTACATAATGTTCTTAATTCAGGAGAAGCTTTCCCTCGTGCGTTTCATTGATGGATGTTTCCTGTTTGAGTCAATCTGTCACTTGATGCAGCCACATTTTAAAAATCTTTATTCACTTTTTTGCAATAGCAGGAATATTTACATTTTTTTTTAGGATTATCTAATTTTGGAATGAAGGTAGAACTGATGCAGGACTGTCACTGTCTTAGAATTCTCAGAGCCTTGAAATTTCAGTTTGTCAGGAGTTTTATGAAATGTCTTTGGGAATGAATATTAAAAATATAAACACAACAGATGGTAGAATATCTTCTTTACTTCTTAGCAAGTAGAGGAGTCAGAGAACTAAAATGTTGAGAAGGGTTGAGTTTGGCCCAAATGTTTGAAAATCTGAAACCACAGAATGTTGGATGAGTTTCATTGATGAAATATTGATTAACCAATATTTGGAGTCCTGTGGATTGATATTAAAAAGTAGTTTCTAGTGTGAGTAAGAAAAGAGCTAAAATTAGGTTTATATCAAACCTCACTTCAGGACATTGGGTTCCCACACAATATAAAAACACATTTTGATTTGGTATTTTGGTTAAAATAAAATTAACGAAACTACCCTTCAAATTCTTATAGTATCATTAAAAAAATCCTATTAATTTAACAAGAATAAATGTAAATCCTGTTAACATAGAATCAACTATCCCATTAACAAGATTAAAAATGAATTTTAATCCTGATTTATTTGGTCTCATGTAAAACTGAAGAATTAATTAAATAAAAACATTTGAAATTGAAATAAATTTTAGCTAAAACTCAGATTAATATTCTTTTTGTCACGTAAATGTAAAATATTTTATCTGACGTCTCAAAACAATAAAATGTTCAGATTACAAATCATAATCTAAGACGACAGCTATTCGTCCGATCCACTTAATCCATGAACATTACATTTCTAAGCATTTAGGAGGGAAACATGAATTATTGAATAGCAGGTGTCAGACTTGATCTGTGGCGTTAGAAGTGATGCAACCTGTTAATATTATTTTTTTAATGTTTCACCTCTTGTATGTAATGTTTCATGGTCATTTCCTGAAAACTAACTGTCTCCTGTTTTCTATGTATACCAGCTTTTTTGGCTAAATAATAAAATCGTCGCAAACGATGTGCATCTGATGACGAAGACTTTGCTCTTTCTTACTAGCACATCACAGATTTTTATTTCAGATCAAAGCATAAGTGTGCAGTTAAATTGAAACAGGAGTCTGATGAACGATTTAGTTTGACTGACTTTAGAGGAGGATCAGTAACGGACGACCTTTCAACTGTGATGTCATTGTCCTTAAATAGGGTTTAGGTTAAAAACACAAGAACCTGTGTATTTGTTAAATCAAACTTGGTGTCAATGTTACCAGGAAGTTTATCTCCACATGATTAACCTTTAAAGCTGTTACGACCCCGCCCAGGAGAAAACCCAGTCCCCCCCTTTCCCAGCTCCCAAGAAGAACCAGCAACAAACAATTTACAGCCCGTTTATGTTTCTTAACTCTTTTGGTTCAGGGTGGGCTAACAGCAAAACAATAAACGAGAACAACCTTAAGGCGAACAACCTAAACTTAAAAGACATGGTACTGACCTAACTCCTCAACCAAAAACAGGAGAAAACATGGCTTAAACAAAAATGCTACCCACCCCTACCAAAACCGGGCTGGTACACAAAGAACAGTTCTTACAACGCTTCACAAGGTGATTCCGGCTGGAGGTCTGGCTGGCAGTGGCGAAAGGAGAGAGCGCAGGAGCTGGGGGAAGCCATTAAACTAGAATATTATGTCCATATATAAATTCAACACACACATCATATCAAAAGTTATTATAACATATTTCATACAAACTAATCTCAATGTGATTTAAACTCAAACCTGTAAAAATGGCGGCAGAGGGAGTCGGACACGTCATGGACACAGACGGAGACGTGTCCATGACGTGTCAGCTCCTCATACACAACCACCACCTCAAATACTCAGAGGACACTGCAGTTCTGGCTCTGATCACAGACTTACATTATCATACTTCTGTGTTGGTTGGTTAATGGAAACTGAAACTGACGTCATCATCATCATCATCATCATCATCATCATCATTATTATTATTATTATATTAACTGTCACTGCTCATTAATAACATCTATACATATATAGATATCACTCTCATTATTTTTTTATGATAACAACTAGTCTGTCAGCGCTGAAACAGAATGGTTACACAAGTAGTCTCTGTCTCTCAGAGACTGTATATAAAGATGATCAGTGACTGTATATAAAGATGATCAGTGACTGTATATAAAGACCATCAGTGACTGTATATAGAGATGATCAGTGACTGTATATAAAGACCATCAGTGACTGTATATAGAGATGATCAGTGACTGTATATAAAGATGATCAGTGACTGTATATAAAGACCATCAGTGACTGTATATAGAGATGATCAGTGACTGTATATAAAGACCATCAGTGACTGTATATAAAGAGGATCAGTGACTGTATATAAAGATGATCAGTGACTGTATATAAAGACCATCAGTGACTGTATATAGAGATGATCAGTGACTGTATATAAAGACCATCAGTGACTGTATATAAAGATGATCAGTGACTGTATATAAAGAGGATCAGTGACTGTATATAAAGAGGATCAGTGACTGTATATAAAGATGAACAGTGACTGTATATAAAGATGAACAGTGACTGTATATAGAGACGATCAGTGACTGTATATAAAGATGATCAGTGACTGTATATAAAGACGATCAGTGACTGTATATAAAGATGATCAGTGACTGTATATAAAGACGATCAGTGACTGTATATAAAGATGATCAGTGACTGTATATAGAGATGAACCTTGTGAGTCTATCTTAACAGTATATTCTCTATATATAGTTTCTACAATTGCAGTTTGTCTCTGTGCCGTCATGTCACATGTCTGAAATATATAGCTGGTGAAACATTCCACCATGATGTAATTAACATGTTATACAATTGGGTTCAAACAATGTGTGAAAGCTGCTTTCATCTTTTTTCAACCACTTAGATGCAGGACTCAATAACTGAACGATATACATCATGTCCTCGTGAAGTTGATCATTGTCTCCTGGAAGACATTCAGCAGATTCCTGTTGAATGTCTAAAATGCACTAATTTGAAGTACGTTTGGTCTTCACCAACTTCTTATATCAATCAGGGCTCCATAACCAAAATAACATATTGAATTAAAGCCCTCAAAAAGCCAAGTCATTTGCCTGAAAAAAAATAAAAATAATAATCCTTACAATTTCAATAAGGCCTCCCACTGTCTCCTACTGTTCGGTGCTCGGGCCATAACAACATAAGGACTTGTGTTAGTTCGTTGCTTAGCAACACGACGCTAACACGACTCCACGACATTCGAACGTGCTACGTCAGCGCCCACACCCTCTGACGCTGGAAGTGACGTCACGGCGGAAGAGCCCAGCAGCTCGTCTCCAGCGGAGCTAACAGCTAACAGCTAACGGCCGGTTCTCCACAGCTGGATCCCCGCAGTGTTGTCTGCCCGCGGCCGGTGCGAGGTGAGCCCTGGGCGGCGGCGGCTCGGAGCCTGTGTCGGTCCTCGCATGGAGGCGGAGCGACACTAAAGAGAAGAGGCAGCAACAGGCGGTCGAGCTGGCGGACATGGCGGCGACCAGATAAACAGCAGGCGAAGCGACACCGAGGAGGAGAGGCGGCCGCTGCGGGAGGACCTTCACTTACTTCGGATGTTACATGGAGGTTAACCGGGGCTGCCCGGGACTATAGCCTCAGACTCAAGCCGCATGGCGTCAACTCAAGCCCGGATAGGCCAGCAGGCCTTAGCGGTGCTGGATGTGGCTCTGCGAGTTCCCTGTATCTTTATTATCGACGCCATTTTTAACTCTTACTACGACCCAGGGTCAGGATGGGCCGGGGCGACGGGCAAGGTGCTGGTCCGAGTCACGGGTGAGTGTTCAAGAGGCTGAATCTGTCACCAGCAGGCGGGGAGCGGGCAGCTGTCCGCCGGCCGCTGACTGCCTCAGCCCGGCGGAGCTCCGGCACCTGTCACCGCGACCAAAGCCGATGAATCCCGGCAGTAGCTCCAGGACGAGCCGGACCGGTCTGACCCGGTGTCTGGCTGGCTCTCCTCCGCCCTGATTCGGTGTAAAGTCGCTAAATACAGCCGAGCTAACCGCTAACCCGGGTCCCAGGTGACGTGTCAGAGTCCAGGGCGTCCTCAGAGCTGTGTGGCGGGCGGAGGGCACCTGTGTGTCGGTCACACTCCTGCTCTCTGCCCCGCGGCCGCTGGACCGCAGCTGGGTGTCTGAACTCCAACTATCCACTTTATCACTTTATTAATCAACCAGACTGTTGATCCATCAGGAGACGAATCAGCTGATCTGGTGTTTAGTTCGTGATTCCTCAGGTTCCTCTATGAAGACAAGTACTGCTGATTTCTATAGTAAACTCGGTATTTGGGGGGATTTGTACTTTAAAGATGAACTGAAGCTACTTTCAGCTCAGTAAACAGATTTGATCACATCGTCCCAAAGCCCAAGAGGACAAATCAGAAAGAACAACACAAATATGTTCAGTTTACTTGTCACAGAAGACGAAGTTAGAACTGCTGCATGTTTTGAATTTGACTTAGAATAAGGTATAAGTGATGAAAAGCCTGAAGTCAGTCCTCTAGATAAATCAGATTGAACATGTCAATAAACATCCGTGTTCACACAGTTAAAGATAAACTAAACCTCCAGTTATGACGAAAAACAAACAGAAAACTTAACCTCTTAAATGGAGATAACGACCACATCTTGACGTCCCCGTCCTAAAACTCATATTAACTCTATTCAGTGGTGTTATTTTTATATTATTATATAATTATTACGGTGCGGTTTCACTTCCCAGTCATTAGGACACAGGAATTTAAGCTGTTGTACATTAAGTTTCTGTTTATTCGATCTTATTCGTTATCATGAAATCTAAAAGCTGTTGTTTGTGTTCTGTGCAGCCCGAGGCACTTTCACTTTGCTTTTCCAAACAAGTCTTTCACAAATCATTGGAACACCGTACTTGTCAAAGCAGTCTCATTATTTGAGTTTAAGTTTTTGTGGCAGACTTGACTCGATTTAAGCTTTTTACTTTTTTTTTACTAACTTGTCTGTTTTCAACACAGATGCTTTAATTCTCCTCACAGAGAATGAAACAGCTGAAGCTTCTCTCCGTGGAGCGATCGCTCCTTTGCTCCCGTAGACAGATAAACAACCAGCCGGTTGCCTAACGTTTGTACAGTTCGTGGACCTTTGAGCGGCTCAGGCGCTTTGCAGTTGGCCGAGAGGTTTGGAAAGACAAGGGGCCAAATCGGGTTCTTTCTGAGTCGGCCAGCGAACCACTGAGTCTCACTTGTCCTCGACCCGCTTCCCTTCATGTTTAGTCCCAGCACAGAAATCCAGTGTAACACCACATTTACCTGGATTTAAAAGTTATAAACAAGACGTTGAAATAAGACGCCGGCAGCGGCTGCTCTAACAACACTCCAGTTCAGTTCATATTGTCCTTGAGCAAAGCTTCTCAGTTAGAGGCGAGCACTGGGGTCACAGGTCAATGTGACTGTGTACAAGGGATCTGGAAACTATATATTAAACTTTAACTTCTCCTCTTCACCAGGTTAGAGGACACGAAGGTTTTGTTTGGCTTGATGATTAAACTAAGTATTAATTTGAATGAGTAAAATATGTTTATTATATTTTTGTCTATAGGCCTTGAAATGCATGAATAAACTTAATAAGAAAACACACATAGAACTTTTCACCTTTATCTTTTAGCTTAAACAAATACATGACTTAACACACAACAACAAAAGGATGGGGTCTGATTGGTGCTGCTCACCTCGGCCAGTGGGTCGAGTTGCTGCTGTAAACATGCTAGTTTTTGCTGTCGTGTCAGATGGATGGATTGTGGTGAGCTTCTGATCGTCTGAGCGTCTGTCTGTCGTGTCTCAGGTGTCCTCATCTCCAGCGTGGTGCTGCTGCTCTCCCAGAAAGCCTTGTTCAAGTTCTACACGCTCTTCTGTGCGGTTCTCCTCGGCATGACGGCGGTCCTCATCAACTACTACGCCACTTCCCACATAGACTTCTACAGCGCCTACTACAAAGCGGCGCTGGGGTTCAGGTTGCTGCCCAGAAACGGCCCGACGCTGTGGCTGGGAATGGCGGCCATCCAGCTCGTGCTCGGCGTGGGCTACGTGTTCCTGCTCAACCTCCAGTCGGTGTTTGCCGCGCTGGTGGTGCTGGACATCATGATTCCTCTGTGGGGGCTGATGATCGAGCTGCCGGCAGACGTGAGACAGCTGGTGGCCGTGTTCTCGGGCCTGGCGTTGGCCCTCAACACGGCCGTGTGCCTCACCATGAGGCTGAAATGGTTCTACTACTCGTGTCGGTACGTCTACCTGCTCGTGCGGCACATGTACAGGATCTACGGACTTCAGCTGCTGCTCGAGGACACGTGGAAGAGGATCAGGTTCCCCGACGTGCTGCGGGTGTTCTGGCTGACCCGGGTCACTGCCCAGGCGCTGATCCTGGTGTACGTGGTGCAGGCGGTGAGGAGGGAGAGCGGTGATGCTACAGGTGGTGCCACAGACGGGGGCTCAAACTCACAGGTAGGATCAGTCTTTATACATTTAATCAGCAAACTTCTGGAATATTTTTGTTTCTTGTGTCTTACATCAGCTTTATTGTTTTGGATGTGGTTGTAAGACGATGACGCACATGTGCTGCAGGAGGTAATGTCTGTGTTAGCAAAGTGTCACTGCTGCTGCTTGACAGGGAGTCTGATGACTACACGGCACTTGAGATGCTTTCAGACCTGCACTTCCTGAAAGTTCCTGACATGTTCCTGTTGTGAACGAGTCGGACGTAGACGATACCGATACCATGATATTTCCACGATTCTCGATACCACCTCGAAAAATCTAAATGCCGATGCAACATATTTTGTACCTGCTCTGAAAAGAACAACACAAAGATAAACCTTGTGGGAGGCAGGAGAGTAAACGTATGTTGACGTGCATCCCTGTTTCCAGGGTTACCTGCTGAGCTGGGACGTGTTCTGGGATCTGACGAGTAACCTGATCATCTCCGGCTGCGACTCCACGCTCACCGTGCTGGGGATGAGCGCCGTCATCTCCTCCCTCGCGCACTACCTCGGCCTCAGCATCCTGGCCTTCATAGGTACGTTGGCATGTTTGTTTTGCATATGTGTACAAATGCACTGGCTGTGAAAATGTGTCTGAAGTCCAGTGTCTCCTCAGGTTCGACGGAGGAGGAGGACAAGCGTTTAGGCTTCGTGGCTCCTGTTCTGTTCTTCATCCTGGCTCTGCAGACCGGCCTCAGCAGCCTGGACCCAGAGGAACGTCTGGTGCGTCTCTGCAGCTCCACAGTTCTTCACAGATTCCACTCAAGACTAATCCATAAATCATTTTAGAACCTAGAACAAGATGGTGAAGTTTGATGGTCTTCAGCACTAAAGTTACAAACCACCAGTGGATGTTAGAGACATACAGTATCTTCAGTTGTGTACCTGAGCATCGACAGGTGTTTCACCTTTTCACCCACAGTGTTATTACCTTAAACCCTATTACACCCTATTCGATCTATTTCCTTCCGTGTTCGGTTTATTGACGGGTGGCGACCAACGTCAGAAACCAGCCCTATTTCAGACACCGTTGGAATGAGTTCTCCATTGATGTAGAACCTATGTTCTGACCTTTCACCTCTGATTATAGAATAGAATAAAAAGCCTTTATTGTCGTTGTATGAGCAGAATACAACTAAATCTAAGTTGCTGCTCCAGTGAAGTGCAGACCACAGAATGAAGTAAATGAGAACCACCATTTCATCCACAGGTTCGTCTGAGCCGGAACATGTGCCTTCTGCTGACGGCCATCCTGCACTTCATCCACGGCATGACCGACCCCGTCCTGATGTCCCTCAGCGCCTCCCACGTCTCCTCGGTCCGCCGCCACTTCCCTGTCTTGCTGGTGTCCCTGGCACTATTTGTGCTCCCTGTGGCGCTCAGCTACACCCTCTGGCACCACTACGCCCTCAACACCTGGCTGTTCGCCGTCACCGCCTTCTGCGTGGAGCTCTGCCTCAAGGTGAGGACGCTGAATCTGCTGTTGAAGTATTGATGACAGGCTCTGATACAGTACTTCCTGCTGAGTCATCCAGTGAAGTGTTGCTACTTCCTGTTTCTCGACCTGTAAACTTTCAAATCTACTTCTCAGAATTGGTTTTGATGGTAGGGTCTCATTGATTTGTGTGAATGGGTCAGAAACAGTCCTGATTATGGGTTTTGTCTTGTTTCATAGTGTTACTGTACTTTTAGGAGGGACTTTAATCATTTTAATATCACTGCAGTAAAGACTCGAGCCGATCAGACCACAAAACCTCTGAAAGCACAAAGTTATGTTCAGTGTTACTCACTAAAACGTATCATGTTTATCTTCAAGTGCATTTCTTTGCTCATAAACTATTTGAGAAGCTGATCCTGCACTGATCACATCCATGTTTACTTTACTAGGAGCCACGTCTTGGCTGGATTAGAGGTAAACCAGTGGTAGCACATGTGTTATCGTTTGTAAAAATAAAGATGGTTCCATGAATGTTTGATTCGGCAGACGTCTGCTGCATCGACTCGTAGGAGGAGAACATGTAACTCATTTCTCTCCCTCCAGGTGGTGGTGTCGCTGACGGTCTACGGCCTCTTCATGGTCGATGGCTTCTCTAACGTCCTCTGGGAGAAGCTGGATGACTACGTGTACTACGTGCGCTCCACAGGCAACATCATCGAGTTCCTGTTCGGCGTCATTATGTTCGGAAACGGGGCCTACACCATGATGTTCGAGTCGGGCAGCAAGATCCGCGCCTGCATGATGTGCCTGCACGCCTACTTCAACATCTACCTGCAGGCCAAGAACGGCTGGAAGACGTTTATCAACCGCCGCACGGCCGTCAAGAAGATTAACTCCCTGCCGGAGATCCGTGGGGACCAGCTGAGGGACATCGACGACGTGTGCGCCATCTGTTACCAAGAGTTCGCCACCTCGGCCCGCATCACGCCCTGCCACCACTATTTCCACGCGCTGTGCCTGAGGAAGTGGCTCTACATCCAGGACACGTGCCCAATGTGCCACCAGAGAGTTTACATCGAAGACGAGAGCCGGGACAGAGCCGCCTTCTCTAACAACAATGGGAACTACGCAGCGCCGCAGGACGCTGCTGACGCTGCCCCAGCGGCGCCGGGGGACAACGAGCACGGACAGCCCCCCGCGGAGCTGCCGGCCGAGGGAGCGGCAGCCGGCGCGCAGGCCGCAGGAGGGGGGGAGCTCAACAATGAGCTGCTGGAGGACAACGACAGCATAGAGTACGACGAAGACGAGTGGGGGACTCAAAATGGCAGCATGCCGATAGAAGAAGATTATATCAATGACGACACTGACTCCACAGAGGACTGACGAGAAAAGATCTATAGAAAACAAATGTCTTTATTATATTTAAGTTAAAAATAATTATAAAACATCTTCAGCATCTTAATTTCTTCTGGAAAATGTCAGGGAAGTCACGTCTTTTTTTCTTGTTAGTTTCTTTTCATTTGATTCTGGGTTTAACTCTATAAGGGCTCGTGGAAAGAGTAACTGCTGCTCATGTGTGTGCATGTGTGTGTGCTTATGTGTGTGTGAGTGCACGTGTGAGTGTGTCGGGGCTGCATGAACTCAGTGTGTTTATTTTTCTTACTTTATTCCAGAAGTATTGGAGATCCTGATAATAATCGTTTGGAAACAACCGTCTGTTCACATGTTATCTCTTGATGCCTCAAACCTGATCATCAGCAAATCAAAATACCAGATTTTCTGCTCCTCTGAGAATCTGCACGACACAACTATACCAGTGACATCACCACTTTGTGTAGACGTCTGTCACTCATGCAGCCCTGATGTTTATTGGTGTGTGATCGGGGGAATTTGTGTAATCACGCGTGGGTACGCCTGCCGACGTATAATGTGCTTAGACGATGTCTTAAAGATGCAGTTTGTGTTTCCTTGCTGTGTGTTACCGCGGAGACGCTGCAGTGTTTCTGTTCATTAACGACAAATTGTGGAGCGACTTAACAAATTCAAGCTGCTGGATGTGAGAAAGGAGAAAAACCTGATTTTTCTTATTTAGCTTAGATTTCCAACCTGCTGTCAACACATTCTAAATTATTAGATTTATAAATAAAGATGGACGACACGTCTCCACTTCCTCCCCCTATCAAGAAATTAAGCCAAAGTAGCTCAGATCCAAATGCTGCCATCTTGCACTCATGGCGTCATTTGGAGTCTGCGGTCGTGATCGTGGAGCCGCGGTTTCGAGATCCTGTCGATGCACGTGCTTGATGAATCGGTCTCAGCTGTCAATCATGACGTCTCCGCCCGCTTTTATATCATCAAATAACTAATTATAACCAATCAGATCAGAAACTTGAACAAAGATCAGTGAGATAAGAACGACCTGAAATCACTGGAACCATCTTTGACAAACATTTATTTCACGTGTATTTTGACTTTTTATTTTGGTCCATGTCCCATCGGCTAACATGGAGGAGGCGGGGTTTATAACGCTTTGGCTTTACTTTTGTGAAGCCGTCATGTCGTCCATCTTTATTTACAACCTGGTTTCAGCAAAACGCCAAGAATTTGAGAAGATACTTCCTGTTGTGTCCTGCGAGGGTGGAGTTCGCTCAAAACATTTCTGACCGTCCAACTTTTAAAAATCTCACTAAACCAGAAACTCCGACCTGAAGCTCAGACGCGAGAAACTCCTGCTCAGCATTTTTGTCTTTAACGAACTCCAGGAGAACGTTTGTGAGATTTGTTCAGAGAGCGAGTGAAGCAGTTTTCTATCAGCTCTGCACCAACCAGAGAGAAAATCAGAGGTGACGCATTAAACAGTGTCATCACTGATATACCTCTACCATTACTACTGGTCCCTTGTGTGACCTTGCTTACATTTGTGTACGTTATTGTACATGTAATAAAACGACACACGTGCACTCTCCTCCCATAGAATAAGAGAAACATTTTTAAAATGAAACTTTGCACATTTCATTGTTTTATTCGGTTGAATTCTTGTTTCAGACCCAGACATTGCTGCTGCAGATGTTTGGAGACGTAGTGGAAGAAACAAGGAAAGTCGTATTCTCAAAAAAGAAAAGTATTTGGTGAAATGATAAATTCTTCCTCATTAAATTTTAATGTCACAAAAATGCGACGTATGAAAAGGTGCCAGTTGTTTTGTTGAACAGGAAGTTTAAAGGAGATGTATCTTGTTTTATCAGTGTTTCTTTCCTCTCGTGTGTTATAAAGGTTTTCTGTGGATGTAAAAGTTCTATAAAGTTAAAAAGCCCGAAGTCTGTGGTTTAAGGAGCTAAAAACACTGACGGCCCTGAAACACCTCGTCAGCTGTCCAACAGATGTTCCTGCACCTTTGTGATGTCACAAGACACGTTTGCACTTCCTGTGGCGAAGCAAATCAGCAACTCCGGTGATCTTTGATCACGTGAACCTTAAAATGATCGACCTGAAGATGAGCAGAATATGTCTCCTTTAAAGACTGGTTTCTTTCAAATGGAAGAAAGTACCTGAATCATTTTGTGTCTGTCATTTTGTACGAGCAGTTTTATTCGGTCGATGCACTTTTCTTTTTGTTTGTAATCACTGGCACAGACTCGTTGAACCAACTGTGGTTCTAGTCTCAGGGTCCTGCTGCAGGGCTGGAAGAGTTCTTTCAATACACGGAAACATTTCCAGCCCTGGGAGAAAAAAAGACTGAAGAGCTGCAGGAAAGTTTGGACATGTTCAGATCTTCCTTCGTTGTAGTAAACCTACAACTGCTTCGTTTCCTACGGTTGATACTTGTTGAAAAGTTGAGCTACAGCAGCAGACGTCCCATAAACACTGATCCAAAAAAACTACTGTCTGGAAACTTCATTTTTCTTTCTTTTAAACTGTGCCGCTTCCCATCCCTCAGCGACCACAGGTCAAGCACAAACTCTGAGTATTAACACTGTTTAGACTTCCACAGCCTGAACGTCTTAAAGGTTTGACTGCAAACCCGTGTTCATTACTGTTGTAATTACAGGCCGCAGACGATAAGCTGTAAGGAATGCATTATGTTTAATGAGGAAGAGATGGAGTCTGATGATGATGATGATGATGATTAGAAAGCTGTGCTTTTTGACATGTGTCAGCGATGAAGGGTTATTTGGTTGATTGTTCTGAAAGCTTTTTAAAAAGGTAAAAAGTGTTGATTTTGCCTTTTGTTTTAAAAGGAGATTTATGTAAATAAAATCATCTTTGATAATGAGTTTGGACTGAATCTTAGAACTTTAACAACTTTAAATGACTCTTTACAACAGTGAATTTAAATCTATAGTAAAACTAATGAGATCATTCACTTCAAACTAGAGGACAGATGCAGTTGAGTGGACTCACCGGTAGATGGCGCCATGTTAACATTGTATTATTGGTGTATATTGAAAATTATGTTTTCATTATTTAATAATTATCTGAAACTATGATTTGTGTTTTCTTTACCATGACATGAGCTTCATCTACATCAGGAGCAGCTCGTTTACCACTGAGACAGCCACGTTTCTACAGAAGCCCAGAAAAGACAATCCACACGTAATATTCACCCAGGACCTTTTAATTTGTACAAGTACAAGTACATGTACAACTACATGTACAGCTACAGGGCAATGATCCACCACACAAGTATATATAAATAAATACACTGAATATACTATTTCTGTCTTTCCACATTTATTTATTTATGTAATCCTACAAATAAATGTAGAAACATAAATAAATAAATGTAGAAATTCATAAATAAATGTAGAGAATGAATGTAATGAATATACAAATAAACACAGAAATAAATAAACGAATGAATGTGGAAATACAGAAATATATAAATGTAGGAATAGTCTTTGTCACACACCGACTTTATTTATTTCCCCAAATATCGATGTATTTAATTATCTATTTGTGTTTATTTATTGATAGACTTCTAAATGTATTTGTTGATTTATTCATGTCCTCATTTATGTATCTATTAATCTCTGCCTTTATTAATGTATGTCTATATGTATTTATAGTTATAGATACAATGATATTATTTCTATTTTTAATAATATATTAAATTAATACATCAATGCAAACTGAATTAGGTTTTCTATTTTTAAATATGTTTATTTACTCTTACGTCATTTTATGTCCCACGCATGAACCCGTGCTTTTTTTGTGAAATCTATGACCGGAAGTGAAAGGTTTTAGTTTGAAACCCCGCCGCCGGAAATGTCGCAGGTTTGATTCCGGCTTGACTCCGCTGGTCCACGGCTGTACACCGAACTTGGACGTTAAACTCCGGAGCTGAGCCGGTGACCGGAGACTCCGGAGCAGGAGACGGAGCGAGCACCGGAGACATGTCCGCCGGTTTAACTCCACTTTACCCGAGTTTCACACGCCGACCCGCCGCTGTCCGCGCCACCGAGCCCGGGTCCGTGTGAGGGACCGACACGCAAGTTGAACCGGAGAAAAACAGGTTTAACGTTTCCCGGTGTGTTTGTACCGCCATGATCCAGCTGCGCCTCCTCCCCGCCGCCGGACTCCAGCTCCTGAAGCGGGCTGCGACCCCCCCGCTGCCCCGGGGGCTGCTGCTGCTGCCGCCGGGGGCAGGGCGCCACGAGCCGGGCCGCCGCATGGGGACACACGGGAGGAGCGAGCCCGGGGAACCGCTCAACTCCCCGAAGAGAGCCAAGGAGTTCATCTACGGCCTCCAGCCCCCGGAGAGGACGTGTCTGCTCCGGGAGCTGCAGAGCTTCGAGTCCATGGCCATCGCTCAAGGTAAGAGCCCGCGGGTCAAAGGTCACAGCCTCGGGCTGAGAGAGGTCACGACCTGAGGGAGGTCACCACCTGAGAGGAGGTCAGCAGAGAGGTCAGCTAAGAGGTGGTCACCTTAGAGGAGGTCAGCACCTGAGAGGAGGTCACCTGACAGGTGACCACCTGAGAGGAGGTCAGCAGAGAGGTCACCACCTGAGAGGAGGTCAGCAGAGAGGTCAGCTAAGAGGTGGTCACCTTAGAGGAGGTCAGCACCTGAGAGGAGGTCACCTGACAGGTCACCACCTGAGAGGAGGTCACCTGACAGGTCACCACCTGAGAGGAGGTCAGCAGAGAGGAGGTCAGCAGAGAGGTGGTCACCACCTTAGAGGAGGTCAGCAGAGAGGTGGTCACCACCTTAGAGAGGTCACCTGACAGGTCACCACCTGAGAGGAGGTCAGCACCTGAGAGGAGGTCACCTGAGAGGAGGTCACCTGAGAGGAGGTCAGCACCTTAGAGAGGTCCCCTAAAAGAGAGGTCAGCTGAGAGGAGGTCACCTGAGAGGAGGTCAGCTAAGAGGTGCTCACCTTAGAGGAGGTCAGCACCTGAGAGGAGGTCAGCACCTGAGAGGAGGTCACCTAAAAGAGAGGTCAGCCGAGAGGAGGTCAGCTAAGAGGTGCTCACCTGAGAGGAGGTCAGCACCTGAGAGGAGGTCACCTGAGAGGAGGTCACCAGCTGAGAGGAGGTCAGCACCTGAGAGGAGGTCAGCACCTGAGAGGAGGTCAGCTGACGGGTCACTGATGAGGTATGAATGGATCACGTGACTCCTTCTTCAGGTGTCCACACCTGAGCAGGTGAGGTCACCTGAATGAAGTTGATGAATGAATGAGGTGTTTCTGTTCGACAGGTTTAAAAAGACTCTTTTTAACATTCAGCTGTAAATTAAATGACATGGTGAAACACATTACTGCTGGTTTTAAATCACATTAAATCTGTGTTGAACTTGGCTCATAGCGCCACCTAGTGTTTCACCTTGGACTTTGCGGCGCCAATGATAATGTCCCTACGTCACGATGTGAGACTGATGCCACGTTCCATTAAACGTCGGAGTTTCGGAAGTCACCACGGGAACGCCCCCTCAAATCGGAATTTAAACTCGGAAGAACCTGACAAGTCCCGACTTTGAAATCCAAGATGGCCGCTCGGTATTCCAACAGTAGTGAAAGTTTTGACTGTGTATTAGTACTTCTGTCATTATACGTGTCGTACACATAGCACTGTCCGGTTACCGTCTGTGGACGTGTTACGACCGTGTTAGCTTGCGTGAAATGCAGCGTAATGCGTTGTTATGAACTGGTTTAGCTAACAATGGCTAGCTGGCTAACGTCGACATTGTTACACACGGCTCCTCTGATGCTGAACCACTGGATCACAGTTTTCCCATATTAAACACTTTGTAATGCAGTTTTACAATTTACAAATCTCCCAGATAAATCTCAAATACGTTGAACATACACTACAGACTTTTTAATATTTCACAATGTTTATATTGCATGGTTACGTATTTATTATTCCACGTGTGAATCTGAAACTCAATCTAAACTTTAAGACAAATTCATTCATTGTAGATATTTATATTTTATTTCTGTGTGTGTGTGTGTGTGTGTGTGTGTGTGTCTGTGTGTCTGTGTGAGTCAGAGGTTATTTCTGCTTCTTGGAGGGAAGTCCACGTGGATCCAACCCACTGTGACTCATCTTCAGACTGAAGTTGTAGAAACCTGCTGCTGAATCACTTTCCGATTCAGTGACTCGGAGCTGGAGCTGGATTCTTCTCTGGTGCAGCAGCCGGAGAGTTTCTTTGTAAGATGATCTGTGTCGTTCTGACAAGCTGCAGCTCAGCAGCTTCTCTACACGCTCGGTACTTAAAGGTGTTTTTCCTGTCGTCCTCGTCTCTGCAGCCCCCCCCCCCCCCCCCCCCCCCTGTCTTTTTCCAGTAAGGTCAGATACTGGAACACATGAGTCTCAGACGAGCTCCTCGTGTTATGTAATCTGCTGTAAACTGGTTTTTCTTTCTTCTACCCTGTTCATTCATCCACAGCCTTTTCTTCACCAAGCGGGATTTACTCAAGAATCTAGTTTCAGCGCCTTATCGCCCGTAGTTTCCAGCAAAGTGACACTTTTATTGTTGCAAAAGGAATATTTCAGAGACGGGTTTTAATCTTTGCGTCCACACCCAGGCGTTGGCAAACACTTCTCCAGAGAGACGGTTGTGTAAGAGGTCTTGGGCTGGAATGTGTCTTCCATAGCGGCTGCACGAGTACAGAAGGTTTTAGAAAGTATGGAAACCTGACCAATTAAAAGGATTTATTATTGAACACGACTGGGGCTGATGACTTTATGGTGTTTGGCTGTGAGGCTTCAACAAAGAAAGTGTTATCTCCCCGTTCTCCTCCTCAGTGAGTTCAGCTGCTGGTGGTAATAATCCCGCTGAGAGTCCACAGAGGTCGAAAGGTTAATTTCCATGAACGGTTGAAATGTCCGACTGGCAGCAGAGAGATCCGAGCTCCTCCAGAGGCCGTTTGACCCACTGAGTCGCAGCGTAGCTTCATATCCTCATTAGTGTCACTGAATCACATGATCCCAGTTATTTACAGTCTTCACACGGAGCAGCTCATTGGGTCAAGCTGTGCGGCGAAAACCTTTCCGGATGTTTTGACAGCTCACGTGCAACGCAGGACTTCTCCTGGCGCTGGAGAGCGAGGGAAGCTGCTGCATGAAGATCTACATGGAGCTCAGGACACGGTGTTCGAGCTCCTTTAGGCTGTTAACAGGGAGTAAGAAAGTCTTGGGCTCATTAGGAAACTGTGACGGGACAAAGTCGACCGTGACGGCCGCCACAGTCTCAGTAATTCATGTGGAACAGTGTTTGGTGGCACAGCGTCACCTCTCTCTCTATGCAGCATATTCATTAGGCGTCGACGTGCAGGGACGAGTTTGTGTCTGAAAATCTTCACTAACAAGCAATTGTCTCCCCCCCCCATCCCCATTCCTCCCCGTTACTTCTACTTCTAATGAGCTAAAAGCCACAGGGACGCAGTGAGAGTTGGACGAGTTTACTGCAGAGAAACATGTTCCCCTCCGTGAGTCTGACGGCGAGCTAAGCACCGCGCTCATTAAAACATTACAACTACTCTTCAGCCGTTTAGCAACACGCTCGGTTTGCGTACCGGAGGCTCGGTGACGATGGGAGAGTGGAGACACGTGGAACTGAAACGTGAATCATGGCTGCCTTCCTGGTGTTATCAGACACAGCCAAAGCATCTCACTCGCTCGACAGCGTCAGACTCATGACCGTTCAGAAAGAAATCGTAGTATTAGAACCAGAAATATCTTTGTACCCACAACTCGACCATCTTTAGTTAATTTAACTCTGTGATTAAATAAAAAAAATCCTAGAAATCGGCCTCACAAATAGGGAAATGTTCAAGTGTGACTGGGAGGATTAAACCTTTATCTTCTTTATAAAGACGTTAACCTAACATCAGCATTTCAGGATTTGCAAGGTGCGTCTTCAAAGATGGACGACGCACATCGCTACCTCCTGTCTCGCATTTGTGCGTCGCTGTTGTGTACCGTTGATGTGACTTAGAGCCGGAGTGTGTGCGGCGGTGGCGCCGTGATGTGGCCTTTAAGAGCAGGACGCCATCCAGGCGTTGATGTGCGGTGTTGAGCTGTTGGTCGGAAGCGTAGAAAGTGGTTTTAAATGAGACGAGTTGGAAATGGAAACGTTCAGTAAAAACAATGAAATATACAGTATCAACACTATATTTCCCACTGTTTCCTTCTGCTGTGGCCTAATTTAATCCATATCGATATGTCTGTGATATTAATGATGTGGAATTATCATGGTTATAATTATCCAGGTCCAGTTCTGTCTCAGCTGGACACAGGGTCCCACTGAGGCTCATTAACAATGCACTTAGAGGAGAGGGGGGGATCCTCTGTTGTAGGACAGGAGATAGTAAATGGTGGATTTTCATTCCTTTTCAACTGAAGCAGTTCTGGAGAAACTCTGGTTCACGACTATTCATTGGTCATTAAAATTCCTGGTGGGTTGAGTTTATAAAAATGCCCCCGTCTCATTGATCACCAACTTAAAGCAGGAGATTTATCCTGATTATCTGAATCACTGGACCAGAACACCATTATTGGGTTTTGAGACTGGAGATGTCATCCTGCACGGTTGATTGATATCTTCAGAGTCTGTGTTGGGAGCATTCACTTCATTTACAATCCAGCTTTCACTTTTAATATTTGTGTTCAACCGAAGCTGGGCTCTAACTAATAATTATTTCTGTTCTGATTGAATCTGTTTATATCAGCTGATCATTATTTAGTGCATGAAATATCAGAAATGGAGAAATGATTAACTTTGCAGAGCCGAGCTCGTACGTGTTCTTTGACCTGTGACTCTCAGTGTAAATCGCTTGTTGGTAAATGTACAACTTTCATGTATTTTTAATAATTAACAATGCAGAAAACCGCTTTGCCTGCTGGGAATGATGTCAGCACGTAGTCCATAACTAATTATTATTATCTTAGATGTTTACATTGATCAATAACTCGTTAACGAAGATGTTTATGAAGCAGAAATATAATTATCTTAAAGCAAGTTCTTTATAGATATGGTTTTATCTGCAGTTTCTTTTCGTTTATATCGAATTTATTGTAATTTTATGTTTAATTAAATGTCTTGTTATGAGGGGTTGACTTCTCTGCAGCCCTCAGGCTTGTAGAGAAGGACTCACTCAGACTAAGTCGTATTTCAGCGTCGACACTCATCACACTGAAGAAAGTGAAAACTAATTAGCAGCGACAAACCAGTGTTCTTCAAAACTGTGGCAGCCGAAACTGACTCTGACAAATATGTACGACTCCGTGTGAAGGTTTAGCAGCGAGAGATTTTTATTCTGAAGGAACGACCGGGTGACGGCTGCTAGTGGAGAGGAAGGTGTGTGTGTGTGTGTGTGTGTGAGTTGGGTGTGAGTGTGTGTGTGTTGGGTGTGAGTGTGTGTTGGGTGTGTGTGTGTGTGTGTGTGTTGGGTGTGAGTGTGTGTGTTCCACTCATCAGCAGCCTGACAGCAAACAGATGATGCAGCATCTGTTGCTGTCTAATTAGAAACAAACACGGTGTCTGTTGGTCTTAATCACACACGGTGTCAGTTCTGTTCTGTAAGAGACGTTCTGCACGGACACGACTACAACTCTTCACTAATCTGCTGCCACCAGCTCATCGTGCGTTGACATTAATGTTTGTCTGCGTCAGTCGGACCTATTTCTGGACCGGTCCTCCCAGGAGTCGGGAGTGTTTGTAGTTGTTCTGCAGTGAGAAATCACAAAGGCTGGAAATGGGTTATTCCCACAGGGTGGCCGGATACTTTCAGTGGCGCATTTCAAGTTTAAATTCCAACAGCCGCCTGCAGCAGCTGGATGAGGTCACACACCCAAACTGAGCTGGTGAATGGAAGTGACTCTCTGACCGTTGGATTAAGACGTAATGTGGAAGTGGTGTTAGAAAGGGCCGATGTTTCAAACTGTGGAGCGATGACTCGTTGAACATGGGACTGTGACGACTCTGAGATCTGTAAACTCTGCAGACGCTGAATGTCAAAGCTCGACAGTTAACGAGACAACTTCTGATGTGTTTCTTCTCAGAGAGCCTCGAGCCCTCGCCGCTGACTTCAGATCAGATCAGATATGGTGAGAGATATCTGACACACACACACGCACACACGCACACACACACAAATCCTCTGTATCTTGTAAGGAAATTATAATCTGAACTTTATCCATTTGTATTTCTGCAGATTCAACGTTTATCAGCAGATATTTGACTCTGAAAAGAATATTTTTTTTAATGAAGTAGATGAAATCAGTCAGCGAGACACAGACTGTGATTAGTTTGAATCTTCTTTATCAAGAGTGTCGACACCAGAGAAAACCTCAGTTTAACGTCTGACCTCACGATCACATTTTAAGTAGATTCCCAAAACAATATTTCTCCACAGTGGAAACGTTTTTAACAAAATAATTCTCTCTCTAACGGTTCAAACCCTCAGTGATCTTGTTAAATATGACTCATTTTCTTATTAATTACAACAGAAAACGGCTATGAATGTTCTATCTGCTCATTCAGTCATTATTCACTCACCATGTGCATTGATCCTCTCTGTCCACTCACCTCCTGCTCATCACAGTTCTGTTCCACAACGCCATCCCCTTCGTTGGATTTGGTTTCCTTGATAACGCCATCATGATCGCAGCAGTAAGTGAAGTTATTTACTGGTCTGAAGTAAATCGGATGCAAGTCGTGATGAATCCAGGTTCGGATCAAGATTCCATCTGAATTCTCTCCTCTCTCCAGGGAACGCAGATCGAGCTCTCCATCGGAGTCACTCTGGGCATCTCCACCATGGCAGGTAGGAACATGAAGAGGAGCGACCTTCTGTAAAATGACTCTTTTAAACACCAAGACATTCTTCAGCAGTGACGCTAACTATTTGTTGAAGCCCTAAACTTACCAAGGATCCATCTCTGTCCATATTAACACGCCTGAAAACACAGATCATCTTTGTCTCTACATAGAAAACAGCAGCTGAATGAATGTTTCTATAAATGTCTCGTATCTTAATCTTTAAAGGACGACAACGTAATGTAAGCGTGTTGTTGCTTCCGTTCCGGATGGAGGTCCCACACTGTGGAGTCTGAACGCCTCGGCCATCACCTGGAACACATTTTTATTCCTCATATAAAGTTGCTGCGGTGAAAAGAACCTGCAATGTCTCTTTTAAGAACTTGTGTCCAGTAGATCTGGTTCATTACAGCAGACCCTGATGTCATCATGGCTGCTGATCTGGGGCTTTATTACACAGTGAAAACCACGAAGGCACCGGGCTGCCGTCCCCATCATCTCACCTCCAGATTATTCCGTTTCCATGGATACTTGGCTCCGACTCCTTCTGCAAAGTGCAAATCAGAGGCTGAAGTCGGGCTCCAGATCAATAGCTTCTATCTCCATGCAGGCGCTGCTTTATATTTGTTTCATCATCCTCCAGCCTGCGGAGATGTTTACTGATTCCACTTGTGTTTTACTTTGAGACCTTTTCACACACAGTCAGAGTCGCTGCTGCTGACTTGAGGCCAGATTGTTTCGCCATCTCACCTCCGTGAAGTGTTTTCTTCCTGTGAGTAGAACTCGAGCCCGAGTCGACCATCTGGAGTTTGAGCTCCCGCAGGAGAAGAGGGAGCGCCGTCCGTCTGAAGGCAGAACAGACGATGAACAATCCTTTGCTCCCCGATCACTAATAGCTGCAGAGCTTTGTTGAGGTTGTACATTAAGTGCAATTGTCATGAAGCTGAATTCTGCTGACAGTAAAGAGGCGGGGGAGAAACTCGCTGACTCGCAGCTCGCTGCTTTTCCAGAGCTGCTCTTTGATGTGAGAACACTTTCACACCTTTTTTGTATTTTGCAGCTCTGATCCATTGTTTGCAGTTTTTCTATTTTCAGAGACGCTCTGTATGTGGGTTACTTTGCATCCTGGAGGATCCTGACTGGTTCTTACGCCAGGTTCTTAAAAAGAAATGCACATCTTCTCTGCGTTCTCTGAAATACAAGTTGTCTTATTGCTGATGAACGGCTCATATTGTGAAAATGTGACTTTCTTCTGTTTCCCTCATCACAAAACATCAGAAATCAGTTAGTGTCTCTTGTGTTTCTGCAGCTGCCGCTCTGGGGAACCTGGTCTCAGATCTGGCAGGTCTCGGGTAAGAACCGTCTCTGAGGCCTCAGGGTTTATTTTTCTGACTGGTTCGTTTGTAGGTTTCACATTAATCAACCAAGGTTTCTTTATCTTGATATTTCTGTTTTTATGAATTCATCCTCCCAGGCTTTTAACTTCTACCCGTACTTACTTCCTTTTAAACTTAAATCAAACTTACATGAATCAAGGCTTTCTTTAATCTTTATATACTTATGAGAACCAGACTATAGATTTTAAATAAACATGGACGACACGTCTTTGCTGTCAATCATCACGTCTCTCAGCCTTTTGTTATATCATCAAATAACAAACTAAACCAAACTGATCAGAAACACTTGAACACACATCAGTGAGATAACAACGACCTGAAATGACAGAAACATCTTTGACAAACATTTATTTGACGTCTACTTTGATTTATTTATTTTAGGTTTATGACCTATACTGCAGCCAGCCACCAGGGGGCGGCCTCACTTCTTTATTTACACTCTGTTTTACCTTCAGCGGTTTTAAAAGTGACTTTACTGCTGCTTTAGGGTCAAGGGTCAAGGATGAGAGTGTTGTTAAATATGCAGCAGTAAAATGCTGACAGGTGTGTGTCTCTGTGTGTGTTTGTGTCTGTGTGTGTCTGTGTGTGTCTGTGTGTAGTCTCGCAGGTTATGTGGAGGCTCTGGCCACCAGACTGGGGATGCAGGTTCCCGACATGACGCCCAAGCAGGCGGACATGTGGCAGACCAGGGTCAGCTCGCACATGGTGAGATGTTTGATTTATTCACTTTTGAGGTGTTTTCTAAAACAGTAAAGACGTGAATACAAACGAGGGAAAAGAGCGAGATGGAGAACGACAAACGGAACAAGCGCCCTGCGGCCAAAACCAGAAATCTGTATTTCCTTGTTTCGTTTCCTTGGCTTCTCGTCACCAACACATCTGGACGCGTGGTGAGCGTGATGCCGGGGGTTTGACTCTCTCGTCCTCCTCCTGCAGGGTAAAGCCATCGGCGTCACCATCGGTTGCATTCTGGGGATGTTCCCGCTCTTTTTCCTGGATGACGAGAAGGAGAAGGAGAAGAAGGAGAAGAAGAAGAAGGAGAAGGAGGAGAAGGACGCACAAGCCTGCGGAGACGCCACGTCCTCCTAACGAGTCTCCACAGCTGCACCTACAAACTGCTGAAGTCGACTCTAAAGAGTATTTACAGTTTGATGTTTCTCCGTCCGGCTGCACTGAAATCTGATGATATTTAGTTTCCTGTGGCATTTTCTCCATCTCACTAAAATCCATTCTTCTATAAATCCAGTTTGGACGAGGGAACAGTGACGTGTGTTTGATTCCCTCATCGATTCTTCATATTTATCTCGTCAGACCTCACGTGTTAACTCCTGCTGTGGCTCGGTGGTCCAGTGGGTTGATGTGAGGAATCGATGACGTGTAGCTGCTGTGGACGTGAGACACACGCTCGCCTGTTCCACTCGACTTCTTTCTACACGTCAGCGTCAGAAACACAAACTCTACATACAAACCGACTGTTCAAACACTATTTAAAGGTTTCATCGTTTTTACTTATTTTCTATTTGATCATTGTTTTTGTTTTTTTTATATATATACACATTTGAAGACGTCTCTTAAACACTATCTGTTCAATTTGTGTCAAAAACAGTCAAAGGTCTCTTTATTATTTCAGCTGAATCTCTAAACCGCCACAAATAAACGTCAGAACCAGTCGGAACAGAATCATCTGCTACCTCGAGAAATGCGTCGGTTGTGTTGCATGAAGAACTGATGAAGATCTACAATCATCAGACCTTTTATTTCTGCATCAGATGTTTTTTTTAAATGTTGTGTAAGTGTCGAATAACAAAGGAGACGTTGGAAAGTGCTTCCTCTACACTCGTGTTTTCTGTTTTTATTTTCTCACTCAGACACTTAGGTCCAATTCTTTAAAAGCTTTTGTTTGTGACTCGAAGCTTCGGTCGGTTGAGATATATTATATATTATATTACATCTCCAAATCAAGACTAACTAATGATTGAGTTGTTTTCTAATTTGCTGATAAAATTATTAATGCATCAGTTGTTGATTATTGAAATTTCCACAGAGCCCAAGTCAATTTATCTCGTATTTTCCAACCAAACTGAAATATATTAAACAATAATATAGAAGAGCAAATCTTCATATTTTCAAAGTTTTATATGGATGATGTCACAACTGTTCATTTAGTTTATTTACTTCATTGGTTTGAAATTGTACTGAAGAAGTTCTGAATTATTTAAGTTTGAAAAGTTGCCAGAACTTGAGATATTGTTTTTTTTTTTCTGGTTTTAAATCCTATAATTATTGCGATGCTGTTTGTAACCATGGAAACCTGAATTTGTATGTTCGTGCCTCATCTCATGTTTTTATTTCTTTTGCTCTTCATGACGATATCTTCGCACAATTTCATCCTCTGGAGGCAAAATGAGAAAAATGATTTATAGTAAAAGATGAAAGTGTCAAAGGAATGTTGTTGTGCTGCCCCCTTGTGGACACTGAAGCAGCAGCACTGATACGTGTGTTTGAAGTTTGTTTTACATTATGTGCAATTGACAACATGACAATAAATCTGGGTGGTATTTACCTCTGGCTCTGCAGGTGGCGCTGTGTGTTTTCAGTCATCGTAGGGAGCCAACGTGCCCTTGAGCAACGTGCTCTGGGAGGTCAGAGGTTAAAGTCTCACATCTTCTCTCTCACTTCAACTAATTCAGTTTCATTGTGTCGAGGAAATTATCCATCGATCCACTTTTCAGCATCGAAGAAAATTAGATTCTTTATTTTAGGTTTTTGACTTTTTCAAACAAGCGAAATAATCTTTTATTCACACACACACACACACACACACACACACACACACAATCCACATCAGTCGGCCTCTTCATCATCAGCTCGAGCTGAAGAAGACTTTGATGGTGTTGTTGTAGATCGTGTTCGCCAGCTCCAGCAGATCCTCCTCCCTCGCCGCCGCCATCACCTCCAACACTTGTCTGGAGGAGACAAGTCACATTTCATTGGTTCACTCTGCAGTAACTCCTCCCACCCCCCCAATTCCTATTTCTAGAATCAACTTCTGGTTTTACTGTCGTCCACAGCTGCCTCACCAGGAGCGCTAAAAGGGACTCTGGGGACCAGGGGCAGGGGGGCCCTAAATTAAACCAAACCGAACATGATCGCTGATCCATCAAACCTGTAACATTAAAAGGCCTCGTTGGGGGGGGGGGGGGGGGGGGTTCTGACGACACTCACATGATGTGACAGGGCTCGTTCCGGTCTTTCAGGCAGTGCCCCGCCTCCCATTTCTTCTTCGTGGGAAATGTAGTTTGAATGTGTCTGGAGCCTGCGTGAGTGTTTTTCACTCCGCACCACGGAGCGTCTGAGGAGGAAACAGACCATAATATGAAAACCACATTAACAACATATATGTAACACAATAAACATCTTTATATTTATTTATTGTACGAAATGATGAAGTAAAATATTTTATCTTTAATTCTTTACGTGTTAGGTGTCAAAATTCGTTTTTTTCTTATAATCTGAGTCAAAAAATCTGTTTCATTTTCACTTAAATGAACCAAACTCAAGTTTTATATATATATATATATATATATATATATATATATATATATATATATAGATAGATAGTTATATCGTTTATATTCTGAAGGTTTATAGAGTTTATTCATGTATCACTCAGCCTGAATTACAGAACATTTTATTCAATTTATTGTGTGATAAAAAGAAATATCTACAATCCTCCAAGTGAAAACATTCTGCTCTGATACTGAATCATGAATTTTTAAACTGGTTTTATTCAATTTTAAGAATTCTGCTGTGGAAATGTTTGTAAATTTGTGTTTATTTTTTATGAGTTAATGTCTCGTTTGTGAATTTAAACATAAAATATCAGATGAACTCTGGAGTTTCGTGGTTTCTCTTGATCACAGCCGAGCGGCTGCAGCTCACCTGTTTCTATCATGAGCCTCTCGCTGGGAATCGACTTCATCGCTTCAATATTCGCCTCCGTTCTCAAAGAACTGAAACATAGAAATAATATTAAATATTGTTTACTTTGCTCCATCTCCCATCTACTCACATGGAGGAGATTAGGTTTAAGTCAGGTCCAGTCGTCAGGTTCTACATCACGTTCAAAGATCCTCTCACCATCCGTTTATTCCGATGTAGAGGTCGAGGTCCACGAGCGCAGCAGCGTCTTCTGTCGTCCCATCGAACGAGTGAACCTGAGAGAAACAAAATCTCGTTCAATTTTCCATCTGAGATTTAACACCATGAATAAAAAAGTCCCTCAACCAACGTCCTCACCACTCCTCCCACACATCGGTCTCGATTTCTCTTCATGATTTCTGACAGAACAACAGAGACACAAATATTAACAGTCACACGAATGTCGGACGCTTTTCATCCAAAACACTAAAGTTTCAGTTCAGTCGGAAACTAAATCTTTTTAATAAGAGAAACTCTCACGACCTTTTCTGATCTGAGTCTGAAGCTTCATGTGTTTGTTCCATGTTTCATTTGAAAGAGACTTTTTTCAAATGGAATCGTAGTCGTACGCATGAAGAAGAAGAAGAAGAAGAAGAAGAAGAAGAAGAAGAGTCTTCAGGACATTTAAGATAAAGATGGACGCTCCCGCTCTGAGCTGCAGCTGGACTGCGGATGTGTGAAGGGACGACGTCTTCAAACAGTGGGATTGAGAGTAAAGTGAGTTGTCTCTGTGTCTTCAGTGGTGGACGACGTCTTTGGGGGACGAACCTACCGATGAAGTCCTGATGGGAGTTTCTGCAGTGGAGGAACATGGGCAGCTTGGTTTCCTCCGCCAGGTCGAACTGCTTCTCGAAGTATCTGCGACGGACAGAGGAGAAAACGCTGAGTGGAATTTTCAGGATCTGAATTTGTTTCCTACTGAACCATCGACTGAGTGGACACTTACTTCAGCTGAGTTTCTTTTGGACAAAATTCCAACCTGTCAAAATCTGGACCAAAGAGACAAGAGACTTAACAACGTGGTTGTAATCCTGCGTGTGTGTTGTCGTGTGTTGTCGTGTGTTGTCGTGTGTTGTCGTGTGTTGTCTGCGTACACACACCCAGTCCACACTCTCCCACGGCCACCACCTTCCCTCTGTGTGCTGCTGCCAGCTCCCTCAGCCCCGACAGGTACTGGGATTCTCCGCTCTGCTGGAACTCGCTGCAGCGCGTGGGATGGCAGCCGACCGTGCAGCAGAACTCGTCTGTGGGAGGAAGCAGCGGTGAGCAAAGAGAAAAGGATCTGCTCTCGTGTTGTTCCTCGTGAGGACGTCCTCACCTCGGCTCTCTGATAGCTTCAGGGCCTCCTTGCTGTCCTCCAGGTTCCCTCCTGTGATCATGAACTGGAAACAGCAGTTACACACGTTAATAAGACGACAGCGTCAAGTCCAGATCCAGCTCTGTTGCTAGGCGACAGCTGTAAGGGCGGGACGAGCTGGGGACGCCCATCGCAGAAGTCGTCTTATTTGGGTTCAGTCTCCTCGGTCTACGTGGCCCAAGAAGACGCTGAGACTGTAAACATGTCAACATGACTGCCCTCTGGTGGCTGGCTGCAGTACAGGTCATAAAAGCTCCTCCATGTTAGCAGATGGGACGTGGACCAAACTAAAAGCTAGTTCCCATCACACTGAAGTTTGTTCAAGTCTTCATGTTTCTGTCTGTGGATACGTCTCTTACCTTCTCGACTCCGACTTTGAGAGCCCTGTCGATGATCTGGTTGAAGTCGTCTGTTGGAAAAACACAGCTGGAGTAAGATTAACGTAGAAGCAGATGGCAGACGGAGAAGAGGGTGAAAGCCAGAGTTCCTCACCGTCATGTTTCTGTTTCCCTCGGTAGAGGCCTCGGAACATGGGGTCGGTCAGGTTCACCCCAATATCTGAGGAGGGAACGTCAACAAGGAGTCACAGCAGCTGGGTTATTGATTCTATCATAGAAAATCATATGACAGCACATTCTGTGGTAATAACATGTGAAAAACAAGTCAGGCATTAAAAGTGTCTTATAAAAACGTATAAATCAATTATATTATTCCATACGTATGACTCTTATTGTGACATTCACCAATTAACATAATTTATATACCTAGTAAATTGTTTAGATTGTTTACTATTGTGAACTTAGACACACATTACATATATAGACATTATATACTGTTATTTAATATTAGAAGATGAACCCAATTTTACCATTTATATACCCATATTCATATTTTAAACAATAACTGCCAATATACCTTTAACAGCCACATATGCATATGTAGCTGCTGTGACCCACAGACAAACCTCTGTCATGTCTGGTTAACTGGTTAGAAATTACAGTGTTAACTGGTAAACTCTAATGCGAACTGGTTAGTTCTCATGCTAACTGGTTAACTCTCATGCTAACTGGTTAGTTCTCATGCTAACTGGTAAACTCTAATGCTAACTGGTTAGTTCTCATGTAAACAGGTTAACTCTCATGCTAACTGGTTAATTCTCATGTTAACAGGTTAGTTATCATGCTAACTGGTTAACTCTCATGCTAACAGGTTAGTTCTCATGCTAACTGGTAAACTCTAATGCTAACTGGTTAGTTCTCATGTAAACAGGTTAACTCTCATGTAAACAGGTTAACTCTCATGCTAACAGGTTAACTCTCATGCTAACTGGTTAACTATCATGCTAACTGGTTAGTTCTCATGCTAACAGGTTAACTATCATGCTAACAGGTTAGTTCTCATGCTAACAGGTTAACTATCATGCTAACAGGTTAGTTATCATGCTAACAGGTTAACTCCCATGCTTACTGGTTAGTTATCATGCTAACAGGTTAACTCTCATGCTAACTGGTTAGTTATCATGTTAACAGGTTAACTATCATGCTAACAGGTTAACTCTCATGCTAACTGGTTAGTTCTCATGCTAACAGGTTAACTCTCATGCTAACTGGTTAGTTCTCATGCTAACAGGTTAACTCTCATGCTAACAGGTTAGTTATCATGTTAACAGGTTAACTATCATGCTAACTGGTTAGTTCTCATGCTAACAGGTTAACTCTCATGCTAACTGGTTAGTTCTCATGCTAACTGGTTAGTTATCATGCTAACAGGTTAACTCTCATGCTAACTGGTTAGTTCTCATGCTAACAGGTTAACTCTCATGCTAACAGGTTAGTTATCACGCTAACTGGTTAACTCCCATGCTAACAGGTTAACTCTCATGCTAACACACAGTTCAGTCTCTGTTATGATGTGAAACTGGATCTTACCGATGAACCTGAGCTGAGACATTTTGTTTCTTCTTCTCAACACAGACACACATGCAGCTCTCACACATCCCATAATGCAACAGCACCGTAACTCCTCTAGCAGACAGCTGTCGATCCCAATATTTCACGTCATCATTTCAAGGCTGGATAATTAACTGGGCAAAGATTCTAAAAATATTTTAGAATAGATGATAAAAATATAAATGCGATAATAATAATAACGTAAAATAAAAAAACATATTTACTGTAAAGAGAATAATATTTGATACCCACAAATATTTTCGTCATTTCGGCCTTTTATTTTTGCAATAAATGCCTGATTAAAATACTAATACATTTAATTAATGTAAATTAAGCATAATTATTATAAAAAATGATCACAACCGAAACGTTATTCGTATTATTCGTATACTAATTATGCTTCTCCTACATGAATGCGTGTTTAGTACCTGTTTTATGGTCCTCGGGTCCCAACGTCACAAAGTCCCAGAATGCCCCGCGCCGCTCGGACAGAAGGTGACAGGGAAGATGGCGGCGGCCTTTCTGACCCACCAGCAGAAGGTGCTGCGGCTCTACAAGAAGTCTCTGAGACACCTGGAGTCCTGGTGCATCTTCAGGTGAGAGCAGCCGCTGCGGCGGGACTCGAACCACCAACGTCACAATAAAATCACTCGCGTGTAAATAGCGGTAGACCCGCTAAGCTAACTGCTAAGCTAGCAGCTAGCCAGGTCAGTCATTGAAATGTCAACCTGTTTTCTAATGTTTACTTTTATTCACCGGAAGAGGAACACGACAGCGACTCTTTAATATTAACATTAATATCTGACTTTAAATGTGATTTCATCTTGTTGACGTTGAAATGTGAAGAATCAAAACAAAGATAAATCAGAAGCTGAACTTCTCTCCACGACCTGAAGAGTTAATGCACCTGAAAATAAAGTTTTACATCATTTAACTCTGACACCTGAATCTCTACGTGTTTTCTGAATTCCTCCTTCTTACCATGTGGAAGGTTAATGAGGAATCGATCGTTAATTAAGATCATGATTATTATTATGATTATTGATCCAAGGTTAGTTCAGTTTATTATGATCGTTTCTGTGTAATCCAATAACTTCACAATTCACTTATACAAATGAACGAGAAGAAGTAAGTTCAAACTGCTTCATTTTGATTATTTTAATCGTGTTTGAGCAACATTTTAATCTATTTATCCAGATAATCCCACAGTTTTACTCCAGAAACAGAAATTCACGTCAGCTTTGATGTTGTGTGAATATGGACTTTAGAGGTTCAGTCAAGTTACAGATTAACTCACATGTCAAGGACAAATATCAGCTTCCTTTTGATATTATACACGACATTAAATAATAATCTATAAAATAAACTAAGTTGCACTTGTCTGTTGTTTTCTCTTTCATCACAGGGACAAGTACCGGTTCTACGCCTGCATGATGCGCGCTCGCTTCGATGACAACAGGAGCGAGAAGGACATGGTGAAGGCCACCATGATGCTGAAGGCGGGAGAGGAGGAGTTCTGGTCCAATCAGCATCCTCAGCCCTACATCTTCCCCGACTCTCCTGGAGGAACCTCGTACGAGAGATACGAGTGCTACAAGGTGACGAGAAGCATCACGTTACGGAGCATGTGCTATTTTTATTTTATAGTTTTCTCCTGTACATCGTTTTATTTCTTCTTGTCATTTATTCTCTTGTCCTGTGTTGATACTTCAGAATTATTCCTTGCCAGTCGTCCTCAAACACTTATATACAAACCACAATATTCTGTCACTTCTTATTGTTTGTGTGCAGAGATTTTTGAGATAATAATATAGACATTGCATTGGATTCTATCCTCAGATGTCAAACATCTAAATGTGACCTTCAACCAAACTCCACAGTAAACTTGTGATTCATGTTTTTCTTTTGAAACCTCAAGGTGTTAATAAGTTGTATCAGGTGACCTGTTTAAGTCGATCCAGATAATGATGTTGTTGACGAACGTCTTGAGCTCTCTCTTCTCCCTGCAGGTACCTGAGTGGATGCTGGACCACTGGCACCCGTCTGAGAAGGCCATGTATCCTGATTACTTCTCCAAGAGGGAGCACTGGAAGCAACTGAGGCTGCAGAGCTGGGACAAAGAGGTGAGTGATGTCACACAGCACCTGCACATGTTACTGTGATTTAAACCTTCATGGTTTTATAAGACAATAAAAAGACATTTCACTTCATTAGAAATGAGCTTTTCTCACAATCGTTTGCAATTTATCAAGAAGTACATCTCAAGGTCTGAAGCTGGTGTTCCTGAACACAGCTGTGCACACAGGACATTTCCCAACAGGCTGTACAGTGCAGCCTCTTCTTTATGAGACAATACATTTGTAATGTTGTTTATACTAAAGCCCAAAAAATAATTCTGTTGAGAATGTTGAAAGTATAACAATGATAATAATGATTCAACTCATGAACGGAGACTCAGAGAATATTGTTACTCGTCAACAAGATATTTGAACATTTCTTTTAAAAGGCTTCAGCTCAGCAGGGACACGTTCTATCTAATAAATCCACTAGGTGGCGCCACAGTGTCTCTGACAGATGGTTCAGCCCTTTCAGTACAAACACGACAGAATCAACACGAAACACAATCTGCTAACGGTTCATATTGTCTATGAACAGATTCTGGTACATAAGCTAGGATCTGCTGAAGAGGAAGAGGAGTTTTATCATGATGATTTTTGCAATAAAGTTTCAATATTTCACCATTAAATTGTTAAAAATACAAATGTGTATCAGTACAGTTCTTTCTCACTCAGAAAACCAGCGACTCATCTTCATTTTATTTAGAAAACAATTTAATTCAAAGTTCATTGGAGTATTTCAGTTGGACACTATGAAGTTGGGTCATAATAAATAAGTTGTGATAGTAATATGTGTTTTTGAAGCTCTTCTTAGTCTCGTATTATGGAGGGATAAATCTTCTCCTCTCATTTGGGTTCCAGGTTGCTCAGCTTCAGGCCGAGACTCCGGCCGAAGGCCCCAAGAACGAGGCCCTCCCCCCCGCCCGCAAGGAGGGCGACCTCCCCCCTCTGTGGTGGCAGTTTGTCACCCGGCCCAGGGAGCGCCCCACATAAACACCCTCTGTGTCCCGGGGACGGTCCCCCTCCAGTCTGAGGGGGAAACCATCCCAACAGCAGCACGAAGACCGACGGGGGAGACGTCACCAGTCGTTTGTGGCCGCGACAGACCAAACCACCTGAATCCAAACTCTTCTGTAGTCGGTTTGAGGAGGTTGGTGACTTTGAGAAGTCCTGTACATGAATCACTTATTACCTGTAACTGTTCCAATAAATGTGTAATGAAAGTTTAACTGCTGCAGGTTTCTTGTTTACGTCTGAGAAACTAGTGACAAGGAAAAGCAAGTAAACTGAAAAAGTTCTTAACATTTATATCATGAAACAAACAAACATCATCGTTTAACCGTTAGATAAAGGAAATAACTACCAGGTTAAAAACCACTAGTATCAGCTGATCTCTGCTGCTGTGGTGATATTTGTCGTGGATATTCCTGGCAGCGCCTTGAGTCCTTCACGCTGTCGCAGGACTGACAGACACCGTCACTATGGGGACAGGCGGGACGGCCTGAAGTTGCGTGGCCGTATCATCATGGCGACGGCCTTCAGAGAATAGAAGTCTGAATCCTTCCAGGAGAACCACACGATGCCGTCTGGCCCAAGCAGATTCTGGGCTTTCAGAGTGTAGCGCCCCCCCTGGTGGAAAACAATGATCACATTAACATATCACACAATTATCAGACCCTCGTCCCTCAATTCCTCTATCGACATTGAGAGCCCACTAGCTGTCGGACTTTCCGACAGCTAGTGGGGATCACTTCTCGTACACTGAACAAAAAACAACGCAGATTTAATTTCATCCGACTCTAAAACAACAAAACATCGGGTCAGAATCGAGCTCAAATCGTACAGTGGCCGGACACTGGGTCGTTTGGATTGGAGCAGTTGCACGTTAGCCGGATCATCGGACGTCGTCCATCCTTCCCGTCCTGCCAGGTTCACGTCCTGACAGAACGACACACGTTGTTGTTCTTGACCCACCTTGTAGTAGACGCCGTTGAGGTTGGCGTAGAAACATTGGCGGAACCACCAGCCCGAGTGACTGATCTCGGCGCAGATGTTGCCCGTGTCCGGCGTGCTGAAACCCTGGTGGTCGTGGTACCACCCGAACGAATCCTCTGCCGTCCCACTGAAGCCGGACACGTGGAGGCGGTACTGGTTCTCCTCGTTCTCGGTCCTGCAGGAGGAGCAGAGAAAAACCTTGTTCTTATTTTACAGAGAAACCATTTTGCTGATTGAAACGATGAAAGATTTCCTGTTTTTCGTGTCAGTTCGATTCTCTTCTGACTCGTGAGCATTTGCGTCCGAGATGTCTGCTGGTCTTGACTTTACTGTCGGCTCCAACATGAAGTTGGACCAAATTAATCAAATCCAGATTTATTTCACTGGGTTTGTGACACTCAAAAAAATGTATCCACCATTTTATAGCGGATCCAAAAGTTGCAATACCTCTTGCGGCCACTACACCTGCCCAGCTCTTTCCAGATGTTTTCCTTGATGGTTAAAATTCCAACAATAAGAAAAGAAATGTCAGAATAAGCTAGTTAGCCCGTCGTGGTAACGTTTCGCAGGTGAGCAGCAGATCCCTGGTGAATCTGTCCATTCACACACAGTCACACAGCGAGCGACTCCTCTGTGTCGTCTTTCTACTTCTACTGTCTCTTTTTCTACGACTCGTCCACACGCGTCTCTTTCTACCTGAAGCTGTGGTAGAGGGCGTGTCTCTGGGCGTGGCTCCAGTCCTGCAGGTCGACGCGGAGGCTGTACTGACCCTGATTGGATAGAAGATGGAGCTGCTGGTTTCCCAGCCAGTGTTCTCCTCGAGGATCACCAAAGCCTTCGCGGTACTCGGACCAGCCGTGGTTAAAACTGACTGAGCCGTCACACCTTCGCTGAAACACTGTCCAGCCTCCACCTGGTGCACGCACGCACACACACACACACACACACACACACACACACACACGCATATGCATATGCATATGCACAGAGATAGTAGTGACATGAATATTGTCCAATCATACATGAAACCAGGTATTCATGCCTCTATCATGTAATATTCACATGCTGCAAACATACATGTGTGTGTAGTGAACTTTGTGTGTTTTACCTTCCGTCTCCATGTCGCAGTAGACGGGCAGGTTGGCGCCGGGCGACAGGACAATGGTGTAAACACCAGAACGACGAACACCGTTGTGATACAGAGACGCACAGTCTGAAGGACAGAAAGACAGGAGCTGTCCACCTGAGGGAGAGAGACGGACAAACAGACGGTGTTTTACACAGCGTCACAGAACAAACTGTCAAATATCATTATGAGTCATCTTATGAGCAAACTGTCCTCTGCTGGGTTAGGAGTCCCCCAGGGGTCTGTTCTGGGTCCACCTTTTCTCTATGTATTTTAATTTAAACCTTTTCAAATCAGAATGCAATTTTTCAAAAGTATGAGATGTTTTCTCATTGGATTAAAGGTTCTGATTTGAATGAATTTAGTTTCATTATCAGTATTTGATATAATTACAACTCTTTATCTTATCTGTAGATTAATGATTTGACAGCTGATGTGGATTCTTTTACCAAACTATCTTTAAGGTATCGATTGTACACAAACATGCAGACCTGCAGGCACATGGATAGTTTGTTGTTATAGTTTTAGTCTGTTTACTGTTCACATGGCTGCAAGTTCATTTCTTTTTCTAAAACCTGAACTTATTACATCTTTTAAAAGTCAAATATATGTTGTGCACTTCTTTCATGTGTTGTTTTGTTTCATGAGCATCGTGCAACTCACCGCTGTGTTAGTTGCATGTGTACCTGGTGGCAGTGTGTCTCGCAGGCCGCGCGGGGGTGTGGTTCTCACAACCTTGACCGTGCAGCCTGTGTTGCGGCCCACGCGCTGCACGGCGGCCGACAGGTTGCGGAGCTGCGCCTGCAGCTCGTCCAGCAGCGTCGCGTGCACGTGGAGCAGCGTGTCGAACTTAGCGTGACGCAGCTCCTGAGAGCGCAGCCGCTGCTCAAAGGTTGAGTTCAGACTTTGTTCCTCCTGAGAGAAAAGAGGAGGGATTTAATCTGTACGAGGGTTTGAGGAGGTTGTTTAAAACAAAGCTTTTATATTTAAAAGGACAGGGTAGGATTTAGTGGCAACTACTGGAGAAGTTGTATATTACAACCACCTGGATATTACCCGTTGCCTTCAAGTATGGTCAGTATTCACTTACACTAGATGGCTGCTTCACGTATCCTGTGTTGTGTGCGTAGCTTGTGCACGTCCTCAGAAATAAACACCATGCGTACGCAAGATGCAATACCCACATAATAGGTCGGGGCAGCAGCGAGTCCTTGACAGGGTCAGTGAATTATTCAGTCAAAGAATCAGAAGTTTTTAGTTTGAGTCCTGTGGTTTGTTCCGAGTGGAATCCTCCAGTAACACACCTAGTGCCTACGCAAGAAAGTGAACGACAACAATAAGACGCAGCCAGTTCCTACGCTGACGTGTGGTCATACAGCGAGTGTGACCCGGGCCTGAGCAGGAGAACCCACAGTGACCTCATGTCACGTAAAAAAACACGAAAGGTTCTCCAGAGGGATTTTTGTGATTCGATTCTGGGCGACTCTAGTAAATTGGCCGAGTCTGTGTCTGTTCTAAAATAAAATATAAACCACAAGGATTCATACTTTCAGTTGATTACACACTAATGAAAACGTCATTTTGAATATTCTATCACTAAATCCTAAATCTTCAAACTAACTGAAATGCTTCGGATCATTTTTTCATCAGGTTGACGGAGACGCTTTGTCAGGCACCGCGGACAAAGAGCCTGCGGCTAATCTCGTTAGCATTCAGGGTTAAGCAGGAATTAGTAGGTGTCAAGACAAAGAGATAAACTCGGACAGAGATAAACAGGAAGAGAGAGAGGAGGGTGAATGTGGTGCCAGGTGGTGGCGCTATATAGTCAACTCAGATTCTAGAAGAGGGCATGTGACTGTAAATAAAGATGGACAAAAGGACAGCTTCCTTAAGTGAAGTAAAATCATCTGGATCGCCCCCTGGTGGTTGGCTGCAGTATGGACACAGCTGAAACCTCACGATTGGTTGAGCAAGTGTTTTGCCAGAATCTCGAGACCGCAGCTCAACTTCACGACACTACTGCACAGACCCTGGTTCCGAATCACATCAGAAGAGCAAGATGGCAGCGCCCGTCTTCGGGACATTTCAGAGACGTGTCATCCATCTTTATTTACAGTCTGTGCTTTAAACGAACACGTAGCCACACTAGCTACGTCTACCTGCACCTCCAGGGCTTTGACTTTAAGCCGGTGGTTCCTCAGCTCCACCTGCAGCTCCGACATCGTCCCTCTCAGCTCCTCCAGCTGGTCCTTTCTGTCCTGGTTCTCGTGCAGCCAGTAGGAGACGTCGTCTGTACAGCGGAACATATCCGGGCAGCGCTTCTGCGATGTTCCCACAGGGGGCAGCGTTGCCATCAGCCGGCACTCGCCGTTAGACAGCTGGCTGCTGTACTCGCCGCACTGAGGTGACGAAGTAGCAATGACTTGGTTGGTGTTGTTGACAGCAGGGGTGCCACTGAGAATCACTGGTGTGTCTTCAGGGGACAGAACGGGGCGTGTGTCCTGCAGGGAGGTCGGAGGACGCCAGTCTGCGTCCTCATAGTCGTCCTGGTTAATGTCCAGTATGTCCCAGTTTGTTTCAATACTCGTGTCTGGTACATCCCTGCTTGTTTGGAAATTAACGTTGAGAACATCCCCGTTTGTTTCTCGGAGGGTGTGGGGGTGCACGTCCTCATCATGGCCAATGTCTGGGTGTTCGTCAGAGGCCACAACGTCACCGGCGACACATCGGAAACACCGGCCGCCCAGAGAGATGAGAACCAGGAACACACATTGCCACTTCATCCTTAACACCCCCCAACTCCTCCTCCCTGGTTTCACCCACTGTGAGTCCCAAGTGGAGTCGATGGATCGACTTCAGTGTCCGACCTCATCGCAGCAACACGAGGTTCCAGCTTCAGCTGTTTGATTCAGGATGAAGAAAACCTGGAGTCTTCACTTTATCCAGTGGTTCACACATGACATTTAAATGCTGTCACTTATTTACTGGACGTGTCTGAGAGGAGAAAAGACGTGGTCACGGAAATTCAGGTCCATGAAAACAAAGAGGACATCAAAACAAGAGACAGAACCAGAATCGCTAGTTCTACGATTACCAGTATTATTTTGTTATTGGAGATAAAAATCACCATCATTGAATTTTTGAAACCAGCTCTCAACCGTGTCATGACGAGATAATAACTTAATAATCACACGCTGAGAGTCGGAGCCGTCGTCAGAAGCTGATGGATCATCTGAGACATGAACTGTGGGAACTGATCAATCAGCTAAAACATGTGTTCTTTAAATAATGATCCTCAGGTGACCATGAATTTCATAATAAAATAATAAAGTTGAAACACTAGTTCCTACCTGTTGTCTGGTACGTCCCAGTTCACCTCAGTGGAAACCACAGCCTGGGTGTGTGTGTGTGTGTGTGTGTGTGTGTGTGTGTCAGCACCGGGTATGACATCTTATCCTGATAAACCTCCAAGGGGATTGGCAGCCATTGTCCTGGAAAGTAATAGATTACATATGATGGGATTAGAGTGTTAAAGCCACGGACATAACGCAGCGCGTGAAAGAGACGAAGTGAGAGAATAACGTCTGTTTAGAATTTCTCCTGGATCCAAAAACCACTGATCAACATCTGGAGGTTCATTGTGAGGATCGAGGAACTGCTTTGCCTGATGTTGTGTTTTTAGATAAAGCTGCAGATGTGTAACTGTGTATGAGAGCGGACCGGTCCACCAAGTGAAGCCAATGCGCAAGTGCCTGAAACCTGTATTCTCTGTAATGGCCAGCAGAGGGCGACTCCACTAGTTGTTTCTATGGAGGTCGCTAGAGTAAAAAACGTGTTTCTCTGCTTTACTGTGATGGAAAAGTTTTATCAGAAAGTTGTATCACGCAACTGAAGAGCGAAACATCAGGTCTGTGTTACCATGGAGAAGTGTGTGTGTGTGTGTGTGTGTGTGTCTGTGTGTGTGTCTGTGTGTGTGTCTGTAATTGATTGTACGGAGGTTCAAGGCCTGTTCACTCCTCTAATGGGTTTTTATTTATCCTCCCCCTCCAGACGCTGCTCAGTTTGTTCCATTAGAAAAACATCTTCAAAACCATCAGAACTTCGAACTGCATGAACTGAAGGTTCACTTTAGTCAGTTTAAAAAAAATAAACTCATAAACCAACAAACAACAATTCATACTATTAGTGTCTGTGGTGATGCTGCTGCAGCTTTTCTTTCTGAAACTGTTGAAGTGACCTGCAGTGATGGAACCAGAGCAGAGAAACACCTGCTGCTGGACTGGTCTCGGAACCTGAACTGGAGAATCACTTGTTGTAAACTCATCAGTTATGTTGGTGAGTCCCAGCCGCCGCTGCACTGGTCGCTCCTTTATTCAAAGTTTGTGGATATTTAACAGATCTTGTGTCTAAATCGCACCAAATTGAACTCTGCTCTTCCTCCGGCCTTTAACAATATCACGTGTGAATGTCCAATCGCTCACACACGCCTTCAAACACTCACGACAACAGAACAGTCGAGATACGCAGACAGATTCCACGAACTCTCAGATAGAAGATGTATGAAGACAGAACATATGTTTATAAAAACAGCTGGAGACAGAAAACGTCTTCATCAGAAAAGCGTCCAGTTGAACACGGAGCTTTACAAATAGAGGTCGTCCTCTTCACCCTCTTTCCACCGGGATCCGGTGAGACTCACCATTCGTCACCCCGAGGGCTCAGACAAAGGCGTGTGTGTAACTGTAGACCCTGAGCCGCAGGTTTGAATCCCCTCGTCCCCTCTGTGACGACATGGCGCTGCCGTGCTAATCTGCCAGAGACGTCAGCGGACATTTCACACTGAAGGATGCTTCATCAGAGCTGCTCTGCAATCGATTAGTGTGTGTGTGTGAAGCTTTATCAATGGAAGAAGGTTTTTACCGTACAAACGTTTGGACTGCAGAGAAGTTCTCCTTATATTTGAAGCAAAACTCTGATGTATCACAAATTATTTTAGCAACATGCGATTGTTTGGATCTAGTCTAACGGCAAAATACCCCAAATCACAAATGTCAACCTCATGATGGCGCTAGAGAGGAGTCTGCACGGCCGTCCTGTAGCGCCCCCTTTCTCATCTGTCCAGTAGTACTGGACTTGTTTCCCTGGAAAGTTCAGCTTTTGAGTTTACAAGGTTTTAATTTGTGTGTGTGTGTGTGTGTGTGTGTGTGTGTGTGTGTGTGTGTGTGTGTGGAACAGAGCAAAGGGGTGTGATATTTCATTAATTGTCCATTTTCATGCATCAGTGTGTGTTTACCAGCGAGAATGAGAGAATGATGGGGAGATTTCAGGTATGACGTCATTGTCTGTGTGTGTGTGTGTGTGTGTGTGTGTGTGTGTGTGTGTGTGTGTGTGTGTGTGTGTGTGTGTGTGTGCGTGTGTGTGTGTGTGTGTCCTTGGCTGACAGGATATAAAAGTGGACGCTCAGTTGCAGGGAAACAACTAAAGTCTTTGTCCAGTGGCCGAACGACAAGAAGACAGCAGGGAGAGAGAGACAGGTCAGTGTGGTGAGCATCTTCTTCATCATCATCATCATCCTCATCATCATCTGTTCATATCATTTATTATTTCACAAATTTTAATTGATTTTAAATCTTGATTTTATCATAAGTATTGGACAAGATCTTACATTTTGAGGAGATGAACAAGTTAAACTTTCATCTTTTTCTTCATTTTTATTTCAATTTCTCATTATTATTGTTTTTATTACAATTATTATTATTGTTAATTTATTTTGAACAAAAACCGATGGAACAATAACTTTTAAAATGTTTTCTGTTGTGATCATCTGAACTAAATTATCTTCAGTTTTAATTGTTGTGATAAATGTTTGTGTCATTTCAGCTCCTAACAATATGATTTTAATACTAAATTGTTATTTTCTTTCTTTTTGTGATTACAAAATAAATTTCTGGTGCAAATATGTATGAAACGTATATTCATACATACATACATCGTATATTAATTTAACATATACGATAATATCAGAATGCATTCTTCAATATTGTATAATTATAAAAGATTATTCATAGCTTTTAAATGAACTGTAATGATTTAAACTTTTTTTATATCTATTCTTATTTTGAAAGACTTTAATGCATAATATATATATACAATTCTTATAGTTATATTATAATCATGTATTTGTTTTCTTTTTGAGTCGTATGTTTGGAATAAATCTCTTTAATTTAACTGCAAATGTTTAAATTTACAAATAAATGTGATTGTTGTTAAAATACATAAATCTTTCCTCTGTTATTATAATTAGTAGTTTTTCAGTCTTGATATTGTTGACAGTTAAAATGTCAGTTTTATTGGTAAATACAGTTTGAGTTGATCAAATGTGATTCGATGATGACTGTGTGATGCTGTCTCTGATTGGCCGGCAGGAGAATGCATCCTGTGTGGCTATTGGTGGCTGTGACTGTGGTGGGTGTGGTCAGCGGAGACGACAACCAATGCTGGGAGCATCCGAGCTGTCAGGAGGTCAACGATGAGAGCAGCATGATGGTGACACACACGCAGACAGACACACACACACACACACACACACACACACACGCACGCACGCACGCACACACACACACACACACACACGCAGACACACACACGCGCACACACACACACACACGCACACACACACACACACACACACGCAGACAGACACACACACACACACACACGCACACACACACACACACACACACACGCAGACAGACACACACACACACACACACGCACACACACGCACACACACGCGCACACACACACACACACGCGCACACACACACACACACACACGCACACTGACTGATATTCTCCAAACGTTCAGTGTGATGAGAACGACCTAAAATGACAGAAACCATCTTTGAGAAACATTTGTTCAACGTGTAGTTTGATGCGTGACTATACTGCAGCCAGCCACCAGGGGGCGATGGAGATGCTGTGGCTTCACTTTCAGGAGCCGTCACGTCGTCCATCTTTGTACAATCTAAGACATGACATCACAAAACATTCAAACTTTGTTATCATCTTGCAAAATTTTCAAAATCACATTTACTCCACGACATTAAAACTTTTAACTCATTAAAAAAAGAGTAAAATAATCATAATAATAAGAATAAACTTTTTAGCAAAGAGCCCCCAACAGATACTATATAGCCGGGGTTCTTGATTTCTCGATTTCTCCTCCTGCAGGAGTGTATCCAGCTCTGTCGGCCTGACCTCCCCGTCGAGGCCTCCTCCTCCGCCCCTCAGGCCAAGCGCTCCTACTCCATGGAGCATTTCCGCTGGGGAAAGCCCGTCGGACGAAAGCGTCGCCCGGTCAAAGTCTACACCTCCGATGGCGTGGAGGAGGTGTCGGCCGAGGCGTTCCCTGAAGAGATGCTCAGGCGGGAGCTCCCAGCAGCGGACGACCAGGAGACGGTGGCAGCGGGGGAGCAGGAGAAGCTCCATGATGTCCACGAGAAAAAAGACAGCACCTACAAGATGAAGCACTTCCGCTGGAGCGGCCCGCCGGCCAGCAAACGCTACGGTGGCTTCATGAAGAGCTGGGACGAACGCCACCAGAGGCCGCTACTCACACTCTTCAAAAACGTCATCAAAGACGAAGGACGGGAGACAACGGGGGACCAGGCGGGAGAGATCGGAGCGAAGAGATAGAGTGAAGATGAGAGAGAGAGAGAGAGAGAGAGAGAGAGAGAGAGACCAAACACAGAAGATGTCCTTTTCTCCCCAAACAGCTCGAGTTGTTCCCTGAACTGAATCTGTTCACTTCTTCACATTCACTGCAACTAACTGTTGTTTTCATTCATTAAAACCGACGACACAAAGATCTACAGGTGGAAAGTGAAGATATCAAACTGAGAAAAGCTTTAAATTCGTTCACAGTCGACGTGTTTCTGCTTGAAAAGTGACTTCAATTATTAATCAACCATCAGAATTGCTGCCGATCAGTTTTCTTCGTGATTAATTGATAGTTTTGGCTGCACGATGTATTTTCAGATGTGGGAGGAGCTTCGTGTCTGGACTTTCTGAGTTTGGAAAGTTAAACTCTCGACAAACGCCAGATGTTACTTTTAGCTTTGCTCGTTGCTTATTTAGTCATAAACGTGTGTACGTGTAATGTGTTAAAGAAGTTCTGTGAGAACATGTAAAAACACAAACAATAAAAAAGTTGAATCATGCTTGAATTGCTCCGAGTGTGTTTGTGTTGCAGCAGCAGAAGCAAATCAAATCCACCGTCACTGTTTGATTCCTTCAGAAAGTTTGTAGATTTGTTTATTGACAGACTCAGATATAATGTTAATATTAATACATTATTAATATAAAACACTTCACAGACATGAAAACAGATTCAAACTTTATATCCTGTCTTTTATTTCTAATCCTGAACATTTGGGGGTTTTGCTCGATTCATGTCGGTGATATTTCACTTTATTTTACTAATAACTTCAAACTTTTGAAGATTTGCGGCTAAATCAACTCATCTGGTTGATGAACAAATCCAAGGAAACATTTTTGATTCAAACACAAAGATCTTTATTATCTGAAACAGGTCAAAGAACCAGAATCATTCAAAGCAAGAAGTCATCAGTCGATGAAGAATGATTCGGATCAGACACAGAGCAGCGAAGAGACTGAGACCAGTAGCAGAGTAGAACCAGCAGCAGAGTCCCAGGTCAGGACTGGGGACACTGGTCTCTCCTCAGTGTCTCTGACAGCGGAGTCTGGGAGCCCTGGGAGGCCTCGCAGGTCACAGAGCCCACCTTCCTCCACTGCTCAGCAGGGAGCCTCAGGGTGCTGCTCCAGCTGTAGCGGCCGTCGTTCTCCAGCACCCCGGGGCTGCTGCTCGCCTCCCAGCCGCCGCAGCTGCTGCTGCCGTCCACCTTCCAGGACAGACTCCAGTCGGAGGGGAAGCCCTTGTTGGCCAGGCATATGAGCGAGGCCATCCCCTGCTGCAGCTCCTTGCTGGAGGGGGGCAGCACCGTCAGGGTGGGACGGACATCACCTGCAGGACACAGCCATCAACTTAGAGCACAGGGAGCTGTCACTCAAACACCACCCTCCCTGTAGGTCTCTGCTCCAGTCACTGTTCCACTTCCCTTTAACAAGCCTCTCATGCACGTCAGCACAGAATCACCACACAACTCAAATACATCCACAAACTGATTCTGCACAATAATCTTAAATATACACAACATGTACAAACTCATCAGATTATCTGACGGCCATCAAACGTTCTTCATGTGGGATTCAATCCTTTCATTTGAAGAAATGATTTTAAACTTCAATGAAAACCACACATATTACAATATTATGACAGAACGTTTTTAAATCTTTGTCTTCATTCAATTTTGTTCATCCAGGACAATATGGTGTTTGAACCGTGGATATTCACCTTCTTGTCCTATATTCGAAACAAGCATCTGAACACAGGGAAACTTAGTTCATCTTGAAATACTTTATCTTTTAAATTATAATTAATCCTTAAAAACAGGTTAAACTGACTTAATATCTTTTCTACAGTTCAACTTAAAGCTGGACTGTGAAGTGAAGCTGCTCTGAGATCAGCTGCAGGATGAAGGAGGAGGAATAAAAACAGGAATAATAAAAGTGTAATGAATGAAACATCTTCCTCCGACTGCAGAGACTCGACTCTCTGACTCTGTTTGACGCAACTAAAGCGACAAAACCTCAAGATGCAACTTTAAAGTCAAATCTGGGGGAAATGATTCATCCTGTGATCTTAATGTTTGTTATTCATTTCAGGGACTTTTCACAGTTTCTGCTGCTGAAACAAACTTTGTCTAAAATGTTTGAAAAAGCTTTAATCGACGTGGAAACACAGACTCTCTTCCTGCGCATGATGAATATGAAGGAAATGAAAAGAGGTGAAATAAAAGAGTAAATATTTGACTTACTTCCAACATCCAGTCTGGTTCCTCCACCACACGTGTACCACAGTGACACACACTCACTGAGCCGTCGTACAAAAACCTCTGAGGACACAACTCTCTGACTCTGAAACAAACAAACGCACCAGAACTGCTGTTTGTGAGATTTGTCTGAGAATAACAAGAATAACTAAATAAGAAGAATAACAGAATAAGAAGAATAAATAAAAAATGAAATGTTTTAATCTTTGTATGAAGATTTTCAAGAAAACCAAGCTGTTGTAAAACTCCATTCAAATAGGGGAAGTCGTCCTGAAACATCAAACTGCATGATGATAATGTTAACACCTCCTGATCAATCCTCTGATAAATAATTGATTTATTGATGAACAGCATCATCAGAGCATTTCCATAGAGTCACTTTGCATCAGCAGCTCCACGCTCCACTGCTCTGGGACAGTTTATAGTCCAGGGAGGTGAGGACGGGATGACTGACAGCTCTCCCTCATGACCACAGACATCCTGCTCATCAGAAACATGAGCTTTACCTCCGTCCTCGTCTGGACTCTGCTCTGCTGCTGCTTCACAGGTAAAGTCCGGACCATCAAACTCCTCTGTCGACTCGCTGCCTCTGAAATGAAGCTGACGAACCCACCAAGCTGCTTCTTGTTTCTGTCTCTGTGTCCTCAGAGTCCAGGGGACAAGTCACAGTGACCCAGCCTGGAGCAGTGAGATCCGCTGTGGGAGGCTCCGTCACCATCTCCTGTAGAACCAGTGAGAATGTTTATAGTTCAAACTGGTTAGCCTGGTACCAGCAGAGAGATGGAGGAGCTCCTAAACTGATGATTCACACGGCTTCCACTCGAGCTTCAGGGATTCCAGGTCGTTTTTCAGGCAGCGGCAGTAACAAGGACTTCACTCTGACCATCAGTGGAGTCCAGGCTGAAGACGCTGCAGTTTACCACTGTATCGGTGAATTTGATGCCAGCAAGTGGAATTTGTTCACACAGTGAAAAACCACCGTACAAAAACCTCGTGAACAGAAACTGAAGTGACAGCTGCAGCTGGATGCTACACACTTCACTGAGGACACACACACACACACACACACACACACACACACACACACACACACACAGACACACACACACACACACACACACACACATGGGGGGGGGGGGTCAGACAAAAGCTGAGAGTTGGGATGAAACTGCTCGTCAGTGTTTCACTTCCCTCTCTGAGCTCTGTAGCCATGGCAACAGACGGGCATCACTGCTGAACCGTGACAACAGACGGGTTTCAGTGCTAAAGATAAAAAGTACGAAAAGTAAGAAAATCTTAACTGGTACAAGCCGCCTCGGAAAAGTTAAATACTTATATTGTGTTCATTTCAATTAGCACAACAGAAACATCCCAAAAATATGGATGTTTATATATATATATATATATATATATATATATATACACTACCGTTCAAAAGTTTGGGGTCACTTAGAAATGTCCTTATTTTTCAAAGAAAAGCACTGTTTTTTTCAATGAAGATAACATTAAATTAATCAGAAACTATCACTCCAGTGTTCTAATGGTACATTGTGTTTGCTAATCGCCTTAGAAGACTAATGGATGATTAGAAAACCCTTGAAAACCCTTGTGCAATGATGTTAGCACAGCTGAAAACTGTTTTGCTGGTGAGAGAAGCTATAGAACTGGCCTTCCTTTGAGCTAGTTGAGTATCTGGAGCATCACATGTGTGGGTTCGATTATACTCTCAAAATGGCCAGAAGAAGAGAACTTTCATGTGAAACTCGCCAGTCTATTCTTGTTCTTAGAAATGAAGGCTATTCCATGCGAGAAATTGCGAAGAAACTGAAAATTTCCTACAACGGTGTGTACTACTCCCTTCAGAGAACAGCACAAACAGGCTCTAACCAGAGTAGAACGAGAAGTGGGAGGCCCCGGTGCACAACTCATCAAGAAGACAAGTATATTAGAGTCTCTAGTTTGAGAAATAGACGCCTCACAGGTCCTCAACTGGCAGCTTCTTTAAATGGTACCCGCAAAACGCCAGTGTCAACGTCTACAGTGAAGAGGCGACTCCGGGATGCTGGCCTTCTAGGCAGAGTGGCAAAGAAAAAGCCATATCTGAGACTGGCCAATAAAAAGAAAAGATTGATATGGGCAAAAGAACACAGACATTGGACAGAGGAAGATTGGAAAAAAGTGTTATGGACAGACGAATCAAAGTTTGAGGTGTTTGGATCACACAGAAGAACATTTGTGAGACGCAGAACAGGTGAGAAGATGCTGGAAGAGTGCCTGACGCCATCTGTCAAGCATGGTGGAGGTCATGTGATGGGGTGGGGCTGCTGTGGTGCTGGTAAAGTGGGAGATTTGTACAAGGTAAAAGGGATTTTAAATAAGGAAGGCTATCACTCCGTTTTGCAACGCCATGCCATCCCCTGTGGACAGCGCTTGATTGGAGCCAGTTCCCTCCTACAACAGGACAATGACCCAAAGCACACCTCCACATTATGCAGAACTCTTTAGGGAAGAAGCAGGCAGCTGGTCTGCTGTCTGTAATGGAGTGGCCAGCGCAGTCACCAGATCTCAACCCCATTGAGCTGCTGTGGGAGCAGCTTGACCGTATGGTACCAGGAAGTGCCCATCAAGCCAATCCCACTTGTGGGAGGGGCTTCAGGAAGTGGGGGGTGACATTTCTACAGATTACCTCAACGAAATATCAGCTAGAATGCCAAAGGTCTGCGATGCTGGAATTGCTGCAAATGGAGCATTCTTTGACGAAAGCAAAGTTTGAAGAACAAAATTAATATTTCAAATAAAAATCATTATTTCTAACCTTGTCAATGTCTTGACTATATTTTCTAATCATTTTGCAACTCATTTGATAAATAAAAGTGTGAGTTTTCATGGAAAACACGAAATTGTCTGGGTGACCCCAAACTTTTGAACGGTAGTGTATATACTGTATATAAGTACACAGATAACTCCTCATATACCATCATGTCAGTTATCTGTAGACATGATGGTATATGAGGACATGATGGTATATGAGGACATGATGGTATATGAGGACATGATGGTATATGAGGACATGATGGTATATGAGGACATGATGGTATATGGGGACATGATGGTATATGAGAACATGATGGTATATGAGGACATGATGGTATATGAGGAGTTATCTGTAGACATGATGGTATATGAGGAGTTATCTGTGGACATGATGGTATATGAGGAGTTATCTGAGGACATGATGGTATATGAGGAGTTATCTGTAGACATGATGGTATATGAGGAGTTATCTGTGGACATGATGGTATATGAGGAGTTATCTGAGGACATGATGGTATATGAGGAGTTATCTGAGGACATGATGGTATATGAGGAGTGAGGACATGATGGTATATGAGGAGTTATCTGTGGACATGATGGTATATGAGGAGTTATCTGAGGACATGTATATTTATCTAACCTCTCGGTGTGAAACTGTTCATGTCATTAGGGAAATTAAGTTTTCAGGTGTAACTGACGGTTGAGTTCAGATGCAGGTGGAGAAACTGAGAAGTTTCACTCTGAAGATCTTCACGTAGGAATCAATATTTAAACTGTGGCTGAGTTTCAGGGTCAAACTACTGGTTAGTGGGGACATCTGCTGGTTGACAAGTGTCACTGCAGATGTTTCACCTGAGGAGAACAGCAGCAGCGCAGCTACGTCACCACATCTGTTAACATGTGGGTCCTTGAGTTGTACCATCAAAAGTACCACGTTGTTATTATTATTTTCCTATCTATTATAATAATTACCATTCTAGGGTAAAGAAAACAACAGTTCAAACAATTTAGATGAGACAAACATGTGAAAACATCACTAGTATTATTTTACCTTCAGTTTCTACCAGAAGATCCTTTCACCTGAAACTTACAGACTGAACCTTTAAATGTTTCCAACCGTTCTTCATTATGATCAGGGCTTTTATTTTGAAACAGAGTTCCGGATGTGAGGGGGCGTCACTCTGTGGCTCTTGACTTTTGGTTCTGGTTTTAAACAGAGTGGCTGAAGTTTAGTTTCCTCACTGACTCCGGATCTCCTCTGGATCTCCTCTGCATCTCCTCTGGATCTCCTCTGGATCTCCTCTGGATCTCCTCTGGATCTCCTCTGGATCTCCTCTGCTGGAGCTCAGGTGAGATGACGACCTCCCCCCCCGGCTCTGTGGCCTTTGACGGGATGTACACGCAGCTGATCGAGGCCGACGACCAGCAGCACTGCAAGACAGATGTGGAAGGTAAGAATCAGATCCAGATGTTCGCCTCCACCTCATGTTGAGCTTCTTCTCTCCGGTTTGACTCAATAACCTGGAACACAACTCCAGCTGCATTATGTCTCCTTCTCTTTCATTTACACCAAATATTAATTAGAATTAGAATTAACGTTTCGATGCAGAACTTTACAAAACTGCTCAACATGAATAAACAAGGTTCAGGACGTTTCAGGACTGAGTCAAATAAATCCAGATAATTGAAATAAAACAGAACTTAATATGGAATAAACCATAAACAAAGAGGAGTAGAAGCAATAAAAGGATGAAAGTAAAAAACAAAGGGGGGGGGGGGGGGGGGGGGGTTACATCTATAAATCTTTTACCTTTTTATATTCTTTGAACCAAAGAATATTCCCAGTTTCCTAAAGCCCAACTCAAGATCAACCAATCACACGAGAAGATGAAAAGCAGCAACTCTTTTTTATAATTGCTTGAAATAAGGTAAAATAATCTTTCATCAGTCCAGCCAGGGGAAACTTGTCCATAAATCCACACAGACAGCTGACAGACAACAACAACTACTACTACTACTACTACTACTACAACAACTACTACTACTACAACTACTACTACTACTACTACTACTACTACTACTACTAATAATAATAATAATAATAATAATAATATTAAATCCTGAATCTGTGTATAACCTGGTGATTTCTGCCTCACATCCACACAAGTGAAAGTCATTTGTGCTTGGTTCGATAAGGTGCAGTTCACATTTCCCACGGCCCTGAATCTGTTCTGACACGTCTCAGATACAAGTCTGAACTTTTCCCTCGTAAACAAAAGGCTCCACAACTTAAGAAAATTAGTGTTGAATACTTTATACAGAGTTCTAGAAGCCATGGAATTGTATTTTTAAAATTCAAAAGCACAGTTAGAACTTTTCAGACCCACTCATCGTGATGTGAAAAATGTGGATATTAGGCAGATGTGTGATTGTCACTTTTATGATTGATTAGTGCGATGATCGTTTTTCTAATTAATCATTTGTCCTATGACATGTCATCGTTTCTAAAAGTGAACAAAATTACACAAGTAGAGAATATTCTGTTTACTTGGGAATGTTGAACTGAAGAAAGTCTCTCGGCTACAATGAGGTTTCTCTCACGTCTCAGGTTATGTGAGGACATCGTGTGAATCAATGAACGAGACTCATTTGATGTATTTTTACTTTGTGGATTATTTCTTTTACTTTAATAAATAAACGTCCCCCCCCCCCCCAGTCTCCCAGGTCAGACTGACCCCCCGGCTGAGCGGCCCCGGGCCCTACCGCCTCGCCACCATGTGCCTGGCTACGCTCTGCGCCATCCTGCTGATCTCCATCATAGCCGTGGCTGCACAGGGTGAGTAGACGTCAGGTGACAGTGACTGCGGGGGTGTGGTTCACAGCTTAGAGAGCAGATACAGAGTCCCAGTGTTCCAGCTCATGTTCCAGCTCTTCTGTTCTCCGACTGTCCACCTGCTCAGATGTGATGAATTCACAACTGCTGACTTTACACTTTCAGTCCAGAAAAGAGGATCTAGTGATTTGAGCGTTGCAACACATAACACATTTTATGGAATATTAGCCAATACTGTGGCTGTGTGTGACATGCGTTTAGTACACATGCGTGCATGTGTGTGTGTGTGTGTGTGTGTGTGTGTGTGTGTGTATACTTGTTATATTGAAAAAGCTGCGGAGTGCAGAAGCTGAAAAGCTGATTCTGCTTTTAATCAACTCGTTAACTAAACTGCTGCTAGTTGAGTCAGAGGCTGTTTTCAGACCTGAACTGAACCACTGACGTGTTCCTGACGTGTTCCTGACATGTTCCTCACGTGTTCCTGACGTGTTCCTGACGTGTTCCTGACATGTTCCTCACGTGTTCCTCACGTGTTCCTGACATGATCCTCACGTGTTCCTGACGTGTTCCTGACATGTTCCTCACGTGTTCCTGACGTGTTCCTGACATGTTCCTCATGTGTTCCTGACGTGTTCCTGACATGTTCCTCACGTGTTCCTGACATGTTCCTGACATGTTCCTCACGTGTTCCTCACGTGTTCCTGACGTGTTCCTGACATGTTCCTCACGTGTTCCTGACATGTTCCTCACGTGTTCCTGACATGTTCCTGATGTGTTCCTCACATGTTCCTGACATGTTCCTGACATGATCCTCACGTGTTCCTGACATGTTCCTGACATGTTCTAGAGGTTCTGTCTGTGAGAACAAATGCCTGAGTCGGTGTCTCTGGACATTTTCTGGAGGTTTCTAACACGTGACGGACGTGAAACTGGAAGAACACAAATATCTCAGGATGAAGAAGAGGAGCCGTACACGTAGAAGACGAAGATGTCCACTTGGAAACACGAGGAGGTTCCAGATCTTCTGGTGATGAGGGCCGACGCCGGTGTGGATGAGCTGTAAACAACAACACTGATCTTTCCACAGCAGAGTTTATACGTCATGTCCGGCCTCCTGCTGCTCTACAGGCTCCGCCCCTGCTGCTCTACAGGCTCCGCCCCTGCTGCTCTACAGGCTCCGCCCCTCGCCTGGATGTTCCCACATGTTCCTGTTGGTGTGAACGAGTCGGAGCCGACAACCTGCTGCTGTTTAGTGTATCTGACATTGGGTTAGAGTGAGTCAACAGAGGCGACGAGGTTAAAAACTGCTAAAAGATTTTAAACGTCATATTTGGGCTGTAGATGAATTCACTCTCTTTTTACTGGTCCATGGTTCCACAGATAAAAGCAAACCTCAGGGAGGAGGTGAAGTCGCCTCAGAGACACAGAAGCAGATGCAGGATGTGAACGTGACGGATGTGAACGTGACGGCTCTGACCGCCGCCAACATCGCTCTGCTGCAGGAGAAGAAGCAGCAGAAGAAGCAGATTGACGAGCTGCTGGTCAAACTGGCCACCTTGATGGCCACTACGGGTACAAACCTTTTTAAATGGACGTGTATTTGACTTAGAGATCGGATGATTCTTACAGACAAGTTTTCTAGTTTAATCAATTAATGAAAAATGACGATATAAGTAATCAATTATTTCAGATTCATGGTACTGGTTGGTTCGTCGTTGCCTGGAGACGTCATGAAACTGTCGGGGGCCATTTAATACGGACATGTACTGATATCCTGGAAAATAATTCATATTTGACACATTAAAGTGTGTTTACGTCTGTGTCCTTCTTCAGCTCCTGAGGTGATCAAACCGACGGAGGCGGCGCCGGCCGAGATCGTCTGCCCCGTGGAGTGGCATCTCTTCAACAACAGCTGTTACCTCATCTCCAGACTGTTCAGGGATTGGGCGGAGAGTCAGTCGTACTGCCAGAGCCAAGGCGCTCACCTGGCCATCATCCACTCGGCCGAGGAGCAGGTACGTCACAACACATCAGCTGCTGCTAGAACGGAGACGTTAATCAGTGATGAACGTGTCGAATACGCTTTTTCCTTCTCAGACGTTTCTGTGGGATCTCCTTCCCAGAGGCCACTGGAACGCCTTCTGGTTCGGGATCACTGACGAGCACACAGAGGATCAGTGGAAATGGGTGGACGGAACTCCGCTGGTCGGAGGGTAGGTTCATGGATTCAGTGAGGAGCCTCCACCACGAGAAGCTGCTCAGCACTCTTCATCTGTAGTGAAACGTTGTGTCACCTGTTGTGATGCTTCCGGTTGAATCCGAGGCTCTTGTGTATCTTTCTAACTCCTGTCAGCAGTGAAATCATCAACTACTTTTCTCACAGTCTCCTCTTTCCAACGTGCTGCTGGGGCGCCTTGTTGCATTAGTCCAAAGAACTTTGAACTTTGTGGATTTCTCTGAATTTCTGTTTCTGAGTTTTATCTCGAGGTGAATCCTCTGAGGTTCTGGCCTTGACACAGAAACATCCCAAAAAATGTTTATCTCGTTCTCTATCTCTAGCTCATTTTAAAAAGGTCCCCTTGTTTACAGAACTCTTCACCTTCGTGTTGCAATGACACAAGAACCATTTTAACCGAGAGTCCATCACTTTTAAACCCTTGAAATTTGGGTCCTTTGTATTAAAATCCCTCAGAGTTCTTTCCATTTTCACGTGAATCCGCTCAAATTACAACTAGAATGTTGTGTTATTATTATTTGATTCAACTTGACTGTGCTAAACAAAAGCTCCTGAAGAGCAACGAGGACCAGAAGGAAGATACACAAACACCACTGACCGATGGACCCTGTTAAACATTGACTGGTCACAGACCTGCAGACTTCGGTGCAGGTTTTGACTTGTGAGCTGCTCAGGCTCGGTTCTTGTCTTCTTTGGGAAAAGTGGAAGAAAATGAACTATTTTATGTGTAAACTCCAAATCAGCACTTCCTGTTTCCCTGGAAAATCATCGCTTCGACGCAGAAAGTATCTGAAGGGCAGGAACAGAAATAGGAACTTAAGTTGGATAAATACTTTAAACATGAAGTTACAAACTGGTTCTTCTCATGTAGTGAATCCTGTTGTTGTGTTGATGTGTTCGGTTCCATCAGCATCTAGTGTCCTTGTGTCCTGGGAGAGGATCCTCACATGTGACTGAGCTTCATTCACGGCTCAGAGAGTTTCTCTGTAGTTTGACTCTTGTTGAGTGAAGAACAGAGGAAGTTGCTCCTTGTTAACGTCTGTGAGACAAACTGCGATCGGTGAGTAATTGGTTGCTTGAAGTTTCTCATAAACGTCCCTGGATTGTCTGGAAAACGTCCCCTGAGACGTCTGGACTACATTTCATTTTCCTTAACTTCCCTCTAACTCCACCATCTGGTCAAAATGTCAACTTGTCTTTTAAGACTAAAGACTCTTATGACCTAAAAAGCTATTATTCTCTGTTTAGTGCTATGTAGCTCATGTTAGCATGTAATTTAGTAGATTCCATTAAATTGACGGGAGCCAACACAACAATGCAGATCATGAAATCCTTGTTGGTTGGTTGATGAACCTGATCGGCAGACGTGATGATCTAAGTTACAGATGTGAGAGAACAGCTGGAGGGAGGCAGGATCCTGTCTGCCAGCAGCAAACAGCAGCTGACCTCTGTCCTCTGACCTCTGTCCTCTGACCTCTGTCCTCTGACCTCTGTCCTCTGTCCTCTGTCCTCGGGCCTCTGATGAAAAGCAAAGAGAGAGGAGCTGAAATCTGTGACACAGCTGTTTGTCTTCTGCTTTTCTATCCACTGTGTTTACTTGATGTTTCTGTAACCATCAGATTTTTCTTCCTCATTTTGAAAATATCTTTTGATGACAGATCTTTTGTCGTCCCTCTTGTGGCCCCTCATTCCTTCCCTTCCTCTTTTCCTGCTGACATCTCCTTGTCCTGACTCTGCTGTTTCACAATGATCTTTATTCATTTCTGTGCAACTTTTATAATTCATATCCAAATTTAATAATTCTATGGTAAAGAGTGAGATTTGACCGAGTCGTTGAATCGTCTGTCCTCACTTCAGCTTCTGGGAGGTCGGCGAGCCCAACAACCACATCGACGAGGACTGCGGCTACATGATCAAAACCCGGGTGCTGGAGCGAGTGGCCATCAGGAGCTGGTACGACGCCCCCTGCCACATGGACCTGCCGTACATCTGTGAGAAGGAGATGGGCGCCGGGGTCAGCACGGCCATTCCACACTGAGGCGCCAAGGAAACCAGTCGCTGGTTCATCAGGTTTTAACAAACGTCTGCGTCTACAGATATCTTACTTTCTTAATTTTCTTTCAAAACCTCAACTTTTAATTGACGTGATTTTGATCTGAAGACATTCAGATGTTGATTTTGCCTGAAACAAAGGACACATTAAAAGTCTTGCTTCTTGTGTCAGAGAACGGGACTAAAGAAGGAAATGTGAAGCAGTAAAAAACTGTATTTAGTCTAAAATGTCAGCAGGTAAAGTTTTTTACAAGTTATCAAATTATACACTCGTTATTATGATTAATGAATAATTGTCCAAACGAATCCTTGTTTCTTTTTAACTTGACCTAACGCATCATTTCACTTTGGCATTTTACACCTTTCTTATGAAAATCATCAATTTCAATAATTACTACTTTCATTAGAATCTCTTATGTGTTTATAATCAATCTAAGTAAATGAAAGAAATAATATCATTCAGATTTTAATGGATCCACCTGGTGGTCACATGGTTTACTAGTTAATTATAATTGTACATACATATATAATATGTGTTTTATATAACATGCGATGCTTTATAGTCTAATGAAACCTCAGTTTAGTCACTTTCTGTATCTTTGCCTTAAACCACACGAATGTCTAATTTTTTACACGCTTGTATTTGAGAATTTATAAATCAGGGATTCAAGATAACTTTTTATGTTTTGATTTGTTTCTAACATGTGATATTGAACTTCTTTAGCATATTAGCATTTTAACTGTACATAAAGGAAGTGAGCCGACGCTAGAATAGTGGGATCCTCTGATCTGAAGAGAGTTTGATGCGCTCGTGCTCCGTTGATCCAACATGTGGAAGAAGTGTGTCCTGTGGATCATGTGAATAAACAACAAACTTTATTTTGTGTATGTGAATCTCTCGCTGTGATGGAAGTTTTCTGCTGAAGGAGAATTTAATTTAGATTTGATTTGTCAGTGGTCGTGAAGACTAGATTATAAAAAAGCAACATTTAATGGATGAAAAACACGTTGACTGTAATGTTGTTGTTGCCCAGCAGGTGGCGCTGCTCGAACAAACAACCTTTCGTCAAAATAGTGATTCCAGTTTTCCTGCTGCTGCAGTTTTAGACCTTTCAAAGTAAAAGCATATTCAGTCTCTAACACATTCATTTACATTTATTCATCATGTGATTTATTTAGTTTTTTGAAAAATTAAAATCAGGGTTATGGCAAAGTTAAAATGTGTTAATGAGGCCAAGGAGTTTAAAGAGTTCATCTTCTAATTAACTACATGAAAGAAGATGCAGGATTATAATTGGACAGAATCTATCTGTGTTTATTTGTCATCTATGAGTATTTCTACTTTGCACAAATCTACCTGCTTCAGGGTTTTTATCAAACAGAAAACACAGAATCAGAAACAATCCCCACAACCAACTTCACCCAACGTGCCAGTGACGTCTGGTCTGTTCCTCTCCGAGCTGCTGGACCCACATTCCACTGCATCTCGTCCACTTCCTGCTGCGTCGCTGACTGAACAAGTCAAAGGTAGAGAGAGGAGGGGACGGTTTGTTCTGCTGCTCCCCTCCTGAGCTCGTTACCACAGGGAGTTATCAGGAAGTCAGCTAGCCCTCTTCTGTCACACTTCATTAGGCCGGATTACAGGCCCACGACTTACCCGGAGGAGGAAGGAGAAGCACCCGGGCTCGTTACTCGCTCGCTGTCGTAACGGCCCAAACACTGAACTCAGGAACAAGAGCTCAGAGCAAAACTTCAGGTGATGGTTAAAGAAGACTCGAGTCGCTGAGTCATTAAAAAACATCTGCTTCTCTTTCTTTCATGTGTGTTTTCACTCGAATATTAAATCATGTTCACCCAATATTTAGATTCATAGACTTACTTGTTTTGTGCTTAATTCTAAAGCAGCTTCACCGTCTTGATACAATAAAGACTTAAATTACTTGATCTGTGAAGTTTGACTCACAGAATTTCTTACTTACTTATTAATCCTCCTGGTAGAATAATAAATATGATTTTGTTTAGCTGTCATACTGTTGTAAGGCGACCTCTAGTGGCTGAAGTTAGGGGATGTTAGTTAAAGGAGCGACAGAGCCGGATGTTCGAATCCCGCGTGAAACGAAAAGTCAGCTTTGTTTCTTTTATTCATATATTTCTTAAGGTAACCATGGTGACAGAGGTCTGGTTTATCTGACACGTGTAAACTCATACGAGGCTTGAGACAAACGTCCTTTATGGTGGTGCATGTTGAAGGACCTGTTTCTGCGTCTGCAGGTCCTCTATGGTCCTCGTGACGTACGTACATGTTGTGTTATTCAACACATTTCCAGTCCAGTTGGTGGCGCTCTGTTGGTTCGGTTGCTAAAAAGAGAAGAAGAAGTGGAAGAACGTGGACGCTGGTTTTGAAGAGAGGCTGAGGGAGGACGAATAGAACAGAGGCCAACTTCTTGAATTACATCGCATTTGATAAAAAGGCCTATTGCTCATTACCGCCACCTACTGGAGTGGAATTGAACGGCAGACCAACGCGGACCTTCATGTACGTGTGATCGGAAACAAGTGGGCAACTCTCAACGCAGAGTGGTCAACCCGTTGCCCCTCGTGACTGAGCAGAAAACGTTAAGGACGTGGACACCGTGGATCAAACCCAAACCTGAGCAGCGCCCCCTGCAGGGCTTATATCAACTGAAATTTAAACCCATTGAAAAGAGACATTAATGAGACATTACAGTCTTTTCTTAGAGGTTTATATTGATCCATTAATCCAGTTCATTCAAATCAGCAAATCATTCAGAAAGAAAACGTGTATTCGATATGACTGAAACAAACCTGAGCAGGAGGTCGTCATGTGCCTTGCTCCAGGACACTAAGGGACCGTGCAGGCATTTAACCTGTGAGTGTTTGACCAACAAATTAAACCGACAGGTCTCACAAGACTTTGAAACGCTGATGTCGCTGCATGAAGTCAACGAGGCCTGAGCCAAAACCTGCTGCTAAAAAAAAAGAGGCTTAGTGTGAAAGTCGTGGCTGCAGGCGGCCGTCAAACATCGGAGATGATCTCAGTAGCGAGTCCGTGATGCAGGAGGGGAGGAGCCAGAGCTTAGAGCTGAAACCAGGCAGCGTTACCTGAGCACCCAAACATCTGCCAGCTGTTTGAGCATCTGGACAAAGGGACGAGCGGCTCGGACATCGTGACGCTCGTCAGTTTAGATCTCGTTCTTTGTATCAGCGAGTCCTCTGTCATCATGTCTTCTACAGATGGATGGAAACAAAACTCTGGGGGAAGAAGGTGTTGAGTGACCTTTGCCCTCTTATACCTCATTTACACCAATTTAACGGGTCTACGCAGGGTTTTTAAACCACTTCTTTCCCTTCGCCAGTAGAGGAGTTTCTGTTTCTTCCCCCGGTGAGTCCTGTTTGGTCACCTCGCTGTCGATTGGAGCCGATAAGAACACAAGTCCACAGCAGAGTCATCTGACACAGGAGTGAATAAACCAAATGAATCCATTCACGTTGCAGACTGAAGATGTGAGTGGGGCTTTGGGTTAGCCCTGACCAGTGGACAAGAGGCTGAAAATGAAGCCTAAATATCCCAGATACGAAAGCTGCCATCTTGCGCATGTTGTGCAGTCGTGATCGTGGAGCCGCATAAAGAGATCCCTGCGATACGATCGTCAGTCTCAGCTGTCAATCATCACGTCTCAGCCGTTTTTTATATCATCAAATAACTGATTCAAACCAAACTGATCAGAAACACTTGAACAAACATCAGAGAGATAAGAACGAGCTGAAATGACAGAAACCATCTTCATTTATTTAATTTGTACTTAGACTTTTAGTTTGGTCCATGTTCCGTCTGCAGCCAGCCACCAGGGGGCGATCCAGATGATGTAGCTTCACTCATGGGAGCTGTCCTTCTTTATTTATAGTTTATAGTTTATTTGTTGCTCTCAATATCACAACTATAGATTATTTGACCAAATTCAGAAATCAATGTCAATTTTTCTATTCTTTAAATTTTCTTTTAATTGTTTTGAATCATGAGGATTTGCTCCCACATGCTGAGGGGGCGGGATCTATAACCTATACTGCTGCCAGCCACCAGGGGGCGATCAAGACGCTTTGGCTTCAGCTTTGGGATCTGACATGTCGTCCATCTTTCTGCAGTCTTTGTTCTATCTTTATAAACCTGATTATTAAAGTTCTGGCCTGTTCCTCTTCATTGATCATTGAAAACACGTCTGTGGATCAATGTTCCTCTGATTGATGATCATGTCTGAGTGGAGGTCCCCAGCTTTCCTAGAAGAAGAGGGCAGATTACGGGACGCCAGGGGAGGAGGGCGGACCCAACGAGATGATCTCTCATCGTATAGATACCTGCTTGGTGTCGTCACTCATGTGCTGTGTCACTTCTCCTCCTCTCTCCAGATCTGGAGGAACTTTTATCTCCAAACCTTCCAAATAAGAACTCATGTTTTACCTCGATCTCTTTTGCTTTGCAGCTGTTCGTCACGGAGCCGCTGCCACGTTCGTCCGTCCCCGTTTCAATCGGAGGCAAAACTCAACTGCATCCTGATTCTTGATCCACTTTCCATCTCGGCCCTCGGCGTGTTTCAGGTGTGACGCACGTTTAGGCTGAACTGCTCTAATTCTCTAACGAGATTGGCCGTCCCCGGATATCCCATTAGACCCTGATTAACTGGGCTCAGCTCATTAGCTCTGACAAACCAATTCACCTCTGTCAACCTCCGACGCTCCAGCCCCGCTGCTGCATCCAGACAAAGAAACATGTGCTGCAATGCAGCCAATCAGGCGTCAGCTCACCTGCAGAAACATAAGGAAATGCAATCACGGCATATTCCTCTTAAACCAATAAATCCTCATTTATCTGTATTTAAACTTTTAATTTGCATCTTAAACTCATTAAAACTCAATAAAACAAGATCGATTTTTATTCTTTCATATTTAATTCCCATGTTTGTTTCCTTCTCTCAGACGTCCACCGTCTTATATTCTCACATTTCCTCTCCACCTGTTCCCTTTCTCCTCCGGCCTCGTTCTTTCATTTCTTCACCTGCTCTTGTCTTTTGACCTCATAACCTGATTTTCTTTCTCCAATCGGTTTACCTGCCTCCTCTCGCCATCGCTCCCTCTCCCCGTCTCTCCTCCCTCTCTCTCTCCTTGCCTCTCTATTTCCATCTTTGAGCTTTATCCCTTCATCCCTTATCTCCTTCATCCCCTCCAATCCTCATCTGTTCTTCGCTGTGGAGGAAGGGAGACAGAAAGAGAGAGTTTTTCACCAGCACAAGCTGCGAGCAGTCTGCCGGGGGAAGAGCGTCGGAGGAGCCAGTGAGCAGGTGGTGCACCCTGGGATTGTGGGATCTAAAAAACATTGAAGGGGGAACGCGGAGCCGGAGGAGTCTGGGAACAAGTTCAGAGGAACAGGAGAAACCACGTTGTGAGTGGAAAAGGTGAGTTTCTCCTTTTTCTCTTGTTCTTCTCTTCCAGAACTTCCTCTGCACTCGGGATCATTTGGAGAAACACTGAGCTGCATCTTTTCATTGTTAACGAAGAGAGTTCACAGAAAGAGAGTGAGTTTTTTCTTTTTGTGAGATTTTAAAACCAGCAGGAGGATTTTTACTTCAATGTGCAAAACGGCAATATATGAGAAACTAATGTGGAACCTTCTGCCTGCAAACAACTTCTTGCATTTGCAGTGATTTTGCAGAAACTCACATTTTCCTTCTTCACTTTTGAGTTGTTTCATAAAAGGCAGCTACCATCTTGCACACAAACTCTGCTTGAGTCTCTAAATATTGAAACTGGTTTCTTGCATGCGATAGAATAATTGATCAGTCCTGTCCGAGGCTGTCATGATTCCTTTAACCCTCTGAAGGTGATCTTTGGATAGTAGGGAAGCTGCTAAAGAGGATTGGTGCCTCAGGTGTAGCAGCAGTAAGCTGCAGCCTGATCTTTCACATGAGGCCAAGCCTCCACCAGCTTCCTGCGCAGATCTCCTCCATAGTTTCCAAAGCTGCTACTGCAAAGTTTCCAGCGAGGAAAACTTCAAGACATGTTTCAGCTTTGGGGAAATCCTTTTCACAGTAAGATGTTCATGGAGATGTAGAGGCCTCATCATCATTTCCCATCATGATGGAGGAGCTCCCTGACGTTTGGACGAGAACAGACCATCCACGTCTCCCACCGTCCACACCCTCCCTCTCCCTCTGATCCCGAGGTAAAGAGCAGTCAGTAATCGGATGACAGGAGATTTGAGCGGTAAAGCTTCCCTCAAGATCTCCTGCAGGGATTTAAAGGCCTGGAGCAGCCCGTCCCAAACCTCCATCCCTGCTACTGGCCCTCCTGTATCCTTCACCCTGCACCCTTCGCCCTGCACCCTTCGCCCTGCAGCCTGCAGCCTGCCACAGGTACCTGCATGTAGGCCACATCCTAAACCTTCACCTGTGCTCTGGATCCTCAAGTTTCCGCTCTCAAAGATTCCTTCTAATTAAGCATCAGGCATCAAGTGTATCAGCAGCTCAAACTCCAAACTTTAGTAATTTAAAACGATATCAAATCATGTTCTGCAAAGGTCTGTAATGTTTTTCCCGACTTGTCGCATCTCGTATTCATGTTGCAACAGGAATTTAAACAACAGGTGATTGAGGCTCCTTGTTCATTTCTTTGCATTTTCTCCATCGTGCATCTTTTATGAAGGGACCTGGTTTTGTCTGAACATCACGTGACGCTCTGTGAACTCTCCTGATTACCGTCGATTAGCATTAAACAAAGTTCCTTGGCAGTGGGCAGAGTTTTGCTGGCAGGTAATTGGTGTTAAATTGGTCGGACGTCAGCATCCTCTTACGGAGCATTAGGCCCATTCAGCGACAGCACGCAGGGAAACGATCCACACAGGTAGAAGGACAGCCAAAGGTTTTGAGATGCAGCTTCTTCACTTTGAACTTTAACAAATTTAGCATGAAATATTTTACACAGCTTGTGTTTCAACAAGAATAACGTTTAAAAAATAACACAAAGCTTCGTACAGTCTGACGTCAAAATGGCCGACACCAAAGATGATCATGCAACACCTTGAATGAAAGAACGTGATCGAGACAGTTCATGAAAACTAAGAGAGGAGATTTTATTGTTTATTGAACATAAAAACTCAGCAGCATTCAGAAATGTACCGATAACGTCCAGGGATTCTTTACATGCCCATATTTTATACTTCGACATGAGATAAAATATTGATTAGCTTTAGCTTCCTTTGTCACTTCCTTGCTTTCTTCTTTCCTAACTTCTTCCCCTTTCTCCTTTCCTTAAGCTTAATTCCTTTCCTGCACCCGTCCACTTCACTTCCTGTCCATGCAGAGCATCTCCCCTCATCTCTCCATCTCCTCCCTTCACACCTTCACATCACACGAGTATTGGAGCTAACAGTGTTACAACTTTGCGGGATTACAGCCGTCAGGTACGTGTCTAATCTTTGCCCGAGACACGATGTCAGTGACTCCCTGATCAGGATCAAGGCGTCAGGGTCACTGATGTTCAGAGCTGATCTCAGGGTGAAGTCGTGTCCTGTCAGGGTCACACACGAGGACTCAAGTCGTCTTATAGACAAACTGGGACAACAAACATCCCTGTAACCCGTCCAACCTCCTGTTTGTGCAAAGACTGTCAACCAGAATCGCCAATCAACTAATTGTTTCCTCCTTTTCCATCTTTTCTCTCATTCCAGAGTCGCAGCTTCGTTTTCCGTCAGTAACATCCCTTAGCAACCGTCGCCATGGCAGCTGAGAAAGCTGAAATGGATGCACTGAAAAAGGAGTGCGATGGCCTCCGTGCACAGATTGAGGTGAGCGCCTCCTGCAGGTGAAACATTTATTAACATATGTGAAGGCGTCACGAGGCCTGATCACAGAAAACAGGAGTTCAATGTTAAACTGTTGTAGATGTTCCACCAAGACAATCAATCATTAGTCGATCATGATTTATTTGTTCATCAATTTCCATACGAATAATGTAACACAGAGTGATTCACAAAATAAAAGTAATAAAAATAATACAACTACACACTCATCTGCCCCATTCACGCTCAGAACAATAATAACAGGAAGTGACGTAACGTTAAGATGAATCTGAATCTGGCAACAAGGAAACTTAAAGACACGTAAACAAAGATAAAATAATAAAACACAGACAGAAAGTTAAACTTCCTCACTGACCTCTCCCTCTCCACCACGCCCCCCCCCCCCCCCCCCCAGGCGGCCCGTAAGGCTGTGAACGACGGCAGCATGACCTCAGCAGCAGGGGGCGTCGACTCTGTGGGCCGAGTCCAGCTGAAGCTCAGGAAGACGCTCAAGGGCCACCTGGCCAAAATCTACGCCATGCACTGGTCAGCTGACTCCAGGTGAGCACGCCGTCCGTCCATCCCCCCCCCCCCAGCGCCTGTTTACGATCAATGGCTGTATATATATAACATGGACAATGCAGTTCCACCTGCTCCTGTCGTAGAACATGAAGCTAAAATACCTGTGATCCAGGTGCCGCCATCACGTGCACGAGTCAGTCTCGGCTGTCAATCATATCATCAAATAACAAATTAAAACCAAACTGATCAGAAACACTTGAACGAACAACATCAAATGACAGATTTTTTAGTGTGGTCCATGTCCCATCTGCTAACATGGAGGAGCTAAATGAGTTAGCTTTACTTTTAAGCTAACTCATCCAATGATGTTCAATGAGTTTCACAATCGGTGCTGTGTTGTTTTTTATTTTTTAAAGCTACGTTTAACATTTCAAAGTGTGAATGTTTGATTGAGTCTCGTTCAAACTGTTTCCTGGTGTCTCGCAGGCAAATGGTCAGTGCGTCACAGGATGGGAAGCTGCTGGTGTGGGACACCTTCACCGGCAACAAGGTGAATCATCACCGTCTCATATAGAAAGTCTCTATATCGTATTAATCTATAATTATAATCTGTTTATCACACAAAGTTCAACTGGTCCTCACAAAGTGTGCAAAACAAACAGGAATGACAAAGCTTCCTGATGATGTCATGCTATGACATACTGAAGAGTTGTTATATTCCACCTTTAATTTTAAGATGTTCAACTTTCAAGTTTAGTATGAAGTTCAAAAGTTCAAAGTTTGAATTTTTTGAATTTGAAAGTTGAAATTATGAAATTTTGTATTTAAAGTTAGAATTTTCAAGTTTCAAGATATTACTTTATAGTTTTAAACATCACTGGTGCAACAATCCATCTTGATGTTGAACTTCATGGTTTAACTGAGTTACTGGTGACAACACTGGTTGGTGAAACTGGTTGGACTAGTTAACTAGTCCCCAGCTTCTAATCCTCCAATAATCCCATTAGTCTGGATTTCATAGTTTGAGTTAATTTGTCAGGGATGTTTTCAACCTGTCAGGAATAAAACTTACATTATTGAACAATTTAAAAGTTTTAGCCTTTTTCTTGTGTTTAATGTTGTACCACGTATGAAAGAGTTTGTAAATGAACTGAACCGGTGCTTCCCAGCTGATTGCCGTCCCACTGAAGTCGGCCTGGGTGATGAGCGTCGCCTTCGCCCCCTCTGGTAACCTGGTGGCCAGCGGGGGTCTGGACAACATCTGCACAGTCTGCAACATCAAGGCCGCCAGCCCCAAGACCCTCAGGGAGCTGGACGCACACACAGGTGAGGATGACGCCGACGGAGGACGGACGGACGAAGACACTGACTAAACGCTGGCTTGTCTCTCCTCCTCCCAGGTTACCTGTCCTGCTGCCGTTTCCTCAGCGACACTGACATCCTGACGGCCTCTGGTGACACCACCTGGTGAGTTCATCGCTTTGCTTTTCGCCACCGGACGATAAACTTTGTGAATTTCTTTTATTCGTCCAATCTACACACAGATGTTAACAGCATCTGTTGAAATACATGTTGAACCAGGAGTCTAGATGAAAACAAGAAAACAAAACACCATTACACACCATGCGAAATGGATTTTTTTAAATAAAAGAAATACATGTGAACAGTGCGAGTTAGTCCAGATCTGGAAACAGACCTGACCCACTGTCTCCTGCCTCCCCCCCCCCCTCCCCCTCCCCCGCCCTGCCCTCAGCTGCCTGTGGGACCTGGAGACCGGTAAGCAGAAGACCATCTTCACCAATCACATCGGAGACTGCATGTCGCTGGCTCTCTCCCCCGACATGAACACCTTCATCTCTGGAGCCTGCGACTCCCTGGCCAAGCTGTGGGACCTGAGGGAAGGGACCTGCAAGCAGACCTTCAGTGGACACACCAGCGACATCAACGCCATCGCGGTGAGGATCCACAGAAACAACACAAACACACACACACACACACACGCATCAAAACCTCTGATCAGAGAGCAGCTTCAACGACTCATCCTGTCGTGCTGTCTCCTGTGGATGTGAACAGAGGTGTCGTCCAGTTAGCAACACAACGACAGGATCAACTAAAAGGGCCGTCTGGCGTGTTGTCCTCTTCCTCTTCTTCTTCTTCTTCCACTGTTTAATGCTGTCTCTACTTCCTGTGATTGGTCCAAAAGTCCAAACTGGTCTGAGGAACCTTTCACACCTGATGTTCAGGTTCAGACTGAACTGAAGAGTCTGAAGCTCTGAACCCAACCAGGTGTGAACGAGTCCTGAGTCTGTAGCAGGTCGAGTTTTAAACTTTCTAATGTACCTTTGCTCCTGGTTCCAACACGACTCACGTATATTAGTCTGAGAGACGATGGAAACTTTAACCAGTGTATTTAGTGTCTGGTGGAAGCAGCAGCAGATCATGTATCACATGAAGATCATTTCTCCTCCTCCCTCGCTCCTCAGTTCTTCTCCAATGGACACACCATCGTCACAGGCTCCGACGACTGCTCCTGCAAGATGTACGACCTGCGCTCTGACCAGGAGGTGATTAGCTACCAGGACAGCAGCCTGAACGCCGGCGTCACGTCTGTGGCTCTGTCCAACTCAGGCCGCCTCATCTTCGCCGGCTACGACGACTTCAACTGTCACGTCTGGGATTCTCTGAAGGGAGAGAAAGTCGGTGAGTGAACAACGAACAAACATCCTTTAGCTGCTCGGGGGAAAATGAACAGCAGCAACAGGTAGAAAGAAGAGTTTAGAGTTTGTCTGAGGGAAGAAAAGAAAATCATATAAATATAGTTATGCCACGAAATGAACACATCTCCTCTTCATTCCGTTCTTTTGCTTCATTCCCCTTCCTCTTCTTCTTCTTCCCTTTCTTCCTTTTCTTTATTCTTTCCCTTATGCTCATCTCATTTATCTTTCTCTTTGTTCGTGTAATTTGATATATTCCTCCTCTTCTTCCTCTCCTCTCCCCTTTCCTCTCTGTTCCTCCTCCTCCTCTTCCTCGTCCTCCAGGCGTTCTGTCCGGCCATGACAACAGGGTGAGCTGCACCGGCGTCCCTGAGGATGGGATGGGAGTCTGCACAGGATCCTGGGACAGTTTCCTCAAACTGTGGAACTGAGGTCGTCCCGGCGGAGGATAAACACCAGGAGGAGGAAGAGCAGGGGGGGAGGAGGTAGAGGAAGAGAAGTGCGGTTGGGGGAGAGCTGACTGAGCAGACCTTCCTCTCTTTCTCTCTCCCTCTCCCCCTCC